>NC_068356.1:105728022-105845522 GCF_020536995.1 Dreissena polymorpha | reverse complement strand
TGAAGAATTAATCAAGATGATAATAAAACGAATAATGTATGAAAATGGGGAAAAGAATTATGATTGAAGGATAAAATAGACAAAAATAGAATGAAATATATTAACATTTATTTACAAAGATCAAGCAAGCAATTTGTTGTTGAAAAAAGACACGCATTTATTAACGATAAACAGGCATATATTTACATTTATTTACAAAGATCATATCATTCCCTAAAATCACACAATTGTTGTTCTTGATGATCTCCATTATTGATATATTCCAAATACCAACGATGTATATATATATATATATATATATATATATATATATATATATATATATATATATATATATATATATATATATATATATATATATATATATATATATATATATATACATACCAATTAATCGAGCAAATGTAATTAAAAAAAACTGTACATAACTTCACACGAGCCGCAAAGGCGCCGATCATGACACAACTTCTCATCATTATCTACAATAGCCGGTACATTAAAGGACCTTTTATATAATTAAATACAGGTGCGAATATCTATTTCCAAATTGTTATGTGCTGAGTAAAGAGGTGTACCGGCCGTTTGTTCACAAGTTGTTAATGATGAGATGCTCGTGTGAATTTGTCTTGCACGCGTTTCATTGAGATTATACAATTTTATATGCGTTAACTTGTACTAGATTGATAAAAATAACAAAAACAAAATTTTAGCGTCCAGAGCCGATAGTGATGAAGATATTTCATACATTTTTTCCTATAATAACCGAAGCATTCGTCTTTAAAAAAAATTGAATCATGCAAAAAACGTGCTTCCCGAGAACTTTCTGAAAATGAAAGCGAATTTCTGTAAACAATTACCGTGCGTTTGAATGCAACTAAATGGTCTGGAAGGGGGTTTGTTCCGCTATGGAAGGGGGTTTATTCCGCCTGTCTGAAAACTCGAAGGGGGTTTGTTCCGGCTATGCAAAACTAGCGAGGGGGTTTCTTCCGCGTATGCAAACTATGAAAGGGGGTTTCTTCCGCCCTGCCGTTTTTAGCGAAGGGGGTTTCTTCCGGAGGGGGTTTCTTCCGTACACCGATAAGATAGCGCTGTTTAACTGACTGTACGAAAATCCGTATGTCCGAAAATTTAGAATCATGAAAACATAAATATTTTGGCTTAAAAACGAAATGTAAGAAAATTTAGAATGTAAGAGAAAATACGGTGGTTTTATGGTGTTTAAATCGATTAGAAATAGCAAAACCTAAAGACATTATCTCAAGTGTGATTTTCAAAAGATTTTATATGAATGTACACACACGGTAAAACTAGTCTATTAAAATGAAATACCTTCATTGGTTCTCATGTTTTTAATATTTATTAAACATATGTATTTGTGAACACTTGTTGTTATATAATATTGAAATGTACACGCATACTGAACATAAAATCATAAGCATAACGGCTAAGTTGTTTTTTACTAAGATTGCAATAGTGTTTATTTTATTATTATGAATCTTATGAGGATAATTTTGAAAGTATGACACAGAGTATCTGAAGAAGATATATACATAATCACATATGTTGTTGTTGTGGTTATTGTTTCAATATTTTTATGAGTATCATACATTCAATGACGAATAGCTATTAATTTGTCATACAAACACCATAATTATTATTGGATTGCGGAGATTAAACAAATCGATTCCCTAGTAACTGATATAACTGATACATTTTTTGAGCGACAATTTGAAACTAAATCTAGTATTATTTAAATTTGATTATTTTAATTGCAGACTTTTTTTATTAACCCCAATTATTGTGTACGCAACGTTTCTTTTATTTAAATCGCTGAGTACGAAGCATCAAGCTATTTTTAAATTAATTGACAGTGATCTTTAATGTATGTCATAATATAAATTGAAATCAATCTTAATTAAAGCTTGAGCGGTTGGTTTGTAATAAGTTTTGTAAATGTTGCTGTAGGATATGTATGCACAATAAATACTAACGCTCTGGCATATTGTGATGGTGATATGATTATATATTGCACAATGAATATGTGATGATGTTCTTGTGATAATATTGTGGCTATAATTAGTTTTTGAATTAAGCTAGCTAATTTCAAATAAGATACAAACACATCCCAATCCTAAAATTATCAGTAAGTTATAGTATTGTTTGCCTCTAGGCGCATAATTAATTGAAGGCCTAGTTTATCTGTTAATCCTCGCCCCATGTGGTGTCCCAGTGGGTACACTGATATTAATACACGATGTATTGGTCCACAATTAAATCTCTTATAAAAACATGTCTCTCAGGTGACTGAAAAATGGCTGTGTAGATACAACAAATACTACTACAACGGAGACTAAGATAACACATGTTACAATTAATTTGTCTTCCTTGCGTTCTTCTTATACGACAAACACTTCTAAAACAAAAAAGCAAAAAGCCGCTACTGCTACTGCTTCGGCTACTCTTACTGCTACTGCTACTGCTGCCGCTGCCGCTGCCACTGCCACTGCCGCTGCCACTGCCGCTGCCACTGCCGCTGCCGCTGCCACTGCCACTGCCGCTGCCACTGCCGCTGCCAGTGCTGCTGCTGCTACTGATAGTGCTACTGCTACTGCCACTGCTACTGCCACTGCTACTGCCACTGCTACTGCCACTGCCACTGCCGCTGTCATGGCGCTGCTGCTGTTGCTTCTGATAGTGCTACTGCTGCTGCTGCTGCTTTTGCTGCTGTTGCTGCTGCTACTGTTACTGCTACTGATACGGCTACTGATACTGCTACTTCTACTTCTACTGGTAGTGCTACTGCTACTGCTACTGCTACTGATTCTGCTACTGCTAATGCTGCTGCTGCTACTGCTGCTGCTGCTGCTACTGCTACTATTGATAATAATTCTCCTTCTACTTCTCTTTCTAATATTGCTAGCGATGCTTCATAATTTATTTTTAAATGTATCATTTTGTTAAAACAGGAAAGAACTGTTATATATATTTTCTTAAAGGGATCTTTTCACGCTTTGGTAAATTGACAAAATTGAAAAAAGTTGTTTCAGATTCGTAAGTTTTCGTTTTAGTTATGATATTTGTGAGGAAACAGTAATACTGAACATTAACCATGCTCTAATATAGCCATTATATGCATCTTTTGACGATTTTAAAACCTAAAAATTATAAAGCGTTGCAACGCGAAACGATTGAATAATTTGGAGAGTTCTGTTTTTGTCGTTAAATTTTGTGAAACTACGAAGATTGCTTATATAAGGTATAAAATACGTCGAGAATGTGTACTCGGCGGAATAGCTCAGTAGGCTTAAGCGTTTATACTACAGGACTCTGCCAGGACTCCATGGGTCACTGGTTCGAACCCTGCTCCGGGCAATGTACATTTCCTTTTCTTTTTTTTTTTCTTGATTTTTTACTGGAGCTTTTATGATCCAATGTTTACATTTATCAATATAAAGCATTTAATGAATAAGTTTAAAAAAAATGCCAAAATCTGTGAAAAGGCCCCTTTAAAAGTGTAAAGAATCTAAACTTTTCTGCGATTAAAGTTTTATTTAACTGGATTAGTATAGGCCACATAACAGACGCTATTGTACTGATTTGTACTAAACAACATTTTGTCATAATCAACAGTTTTAACATGCCGCAGTTTCCTTGGAAGTTGACCTTTGATTGGAGTTATGTATAAAACATTAACAAGGTATTTGTTGACAGTTCGTCCTGTCACAATTATATATTAGTTGAGCCAAACGTGTGATAAAGATCCCTTTTGGGGTGGCGATAAATACTATTTATATTGTTCAACAGTGGGAGACTGAGAAAACATATGTTACAATTAATTTGTCTACTTTGCCTGCTTCTTCTTTATATATTTTTCTTGCTAATCGTTTAAGTTTAGTTTTAGTTAAGTAGGTATATCAATTTACATTTTTTGATAGATATTTATTTGGATAGTAATAGTATGTTTTATTTGACTTGACATCATTGAACCGGTTTATTCATTGATAAGATCGGGATCTCCACAGGTGTTTAATCTCGATTGTTAGGTGGGGAGAAGGGTCCGAATGATAATGTTGTCGTCGGCTTACGAATCACATTTCACAAGTTTTAGACAAATATGCATACGTTATAAACCTAATTTAAGTATTACATAGATAATAACTTATCTTTATTTTGATGAACTACGTTTAAGGTATAAAACTATAATTATCTATGTGTTGTGTGCCGCATACATACCATCTTGCTTTTTTAAATTTGATCACAACGGTCCGAAGTCATAAACATTCATTATGCATGGTTGCTAAAGCACAGTGTATACTAACTAACCTATGTTTATTGTTGTTTGCTAGGGTTATTATTATTATGTTTTATTTTTTTTATTTTGGGGTGGGGGGTGGGAGGGCTTTTATAGAAGATTTCAACTAGTCCTTCAATTAACGAAAAAAAATATTGGTATAGGAAATATAAAAGAGTAATAGACAGCTTCATTCATGCTGTTCTATTATGGTGTTTTAACGCATATAATTATGTATGGTTGATGAAGCACATTGTATGCTACCGATGTTTATTGTTGTTTGATGATGATGTTAAGTTGGTGTTGCTGTTGTTGTTAATGATGATGAGGAGGAGGAGGAGGAAGAAGAAGAAGAAGAAGAAGAAGAAGAAGAAGAAGAAGATGATGATGATGATGGTGGTGGTGGTAGTAGTGACGACGACGACGATGATGATGATTTTGATTATGATAATGAGATTTGAATTAAATTAATGCGCAAAGATTTTTCTTTTTAGCGGCCAAATGCAGATATCTGCGCTCGGCCGCTGTAAGGGTTATGTTATATTTGCAATCTACATAGGAGTCAATAGCAGATACCAAGCACCATATGCTTATGAGAAACAAAAACAAAATATTGGGAATCGCTGAAATCTCGAATATGACTTAATCATTTTATTAAATGAAAACCGGTAACTATTTTAAACGGTTATTATATGGCAACAACTTAGCGGTGTTTATCCAAAAGACCATTGTTATAATTACAGGGACGTCAATAGGCCAAACTATTCAGGAAATATGATTTGAGTCGCCAAGGATAGATTTTGAGATCAATGTCCGATGAGATTTAAAGGGAGTTGGAGGCGTAGGGACAGATTCGTTCGAGTACGCGATCATTTGAGAACAAATTATGTTGAAGCTTTATCGGAATTCCGGAAATTTGCGATCGGTACCGATTTTTCCTAGTTCTTTTTTATTGATTCTGATAAGTTAGCGGCCGGCACGGACATGAATATTAACTGACGAAAACCTCTTCGCTACTTTCCGAAAATCTTCGACATGTTGCAAATATCCGTAATATTCCGCATTGTACTCACCAGAAATTGCAACTAGAAAGACTACAATAAATCAATTAGCTACGGCTCGGGCGGGGATTTACCTTTTGTTCCTGTAAGGGACCTAATGCCCCAGACTACCGGCTATTTTTTCCGGAATTCGAACTTGATACACTTGATATCCCTGAATTAAATATTTATATCCGCAATTTTGATCTCTAGAGTGCTGACTGTTAGTATTGTATTTGACTGGAATGACTGTCGATTATGTGTTTTTAAGATTAAAACAAGCTTACGAAGAACTTTGTGTTTGCTTTTTTGTACGCTTTCTTTTTAAAAATGTATTGTCCGCCACGGACGCAACAATTGACCAAATGTACCAGATTGTGGTCTCTTTAAAGTGCTATGTTTTTACTGCCGTGATATCTTTAACAAACTACACATTATTGATCGTGGACGTTTTATACTCTTATTGAATTTGTTTCCCCAAAATATGCTCTTCTATTAGTAGATGTTTAGGTGACGATGTTCTAATTATAGATCTTACACGGCCAAGAAACACTAGATAGGTCTTTGCAAAGAGAGCTGTTGGATATCGTGAATGCGTTCAATGTGGCCTGTTTATTTCAGAAAGCTATGTGCAATGTTTTATGGGGATTTCTATCAAATTGCCAATTGCAAAATTTGATTTAATTCATTCGGACCTACAAGCGGGAAACTTCTTCATTAAAATTCAATGGGCTTTTAAGAAGTTCGTTGAAAGGCCAAATTTGACGTTAAACAGCAACGCCGAAAAAATTGCTACTCAGTCTTATTTATCACTTTTTTTGTAAGATTTACCAGTAGACGTTCTTCAGTGAAATTAAGCAAACACACAGTGCCGACAAATATGGAAGGGTATTTAGGTAAAAATTACATCCTTCTTTGTGACTGTGTCATGATTCTTGATGGTACTTTCAATTAGTATGTAGACACCTTTTCATGCTTGATGACACTTACATCTTGCCTGATGTCCAATGTCTATTTACATTCTGCTTAATGGTATCATGCATGTGTACAGATGCAACATTCTTGTTCGTTAATTGCATGCTGCATATGTGTATGTTGGTTTGTGCAGAGAGACTTGTGCAATAGGCGCAGTGCATAATGAAATCAAATATTAATGCGTTTAATAAATTAACGCGATGGTAAGATGTGAGTTTCACCCAAGCACAAAGCAACATACTATCATGCATGATACAATGATGTCAATTGACAGTCATTCCGAAATGCTACGGAGGACTACGGAAATTTACGGCGTATAACGGAAATTTTATGTTATAGGAGAAGTTGCGCACCTTTGTAAGATATTTGCTACTGAACCGAAATTAACCGCGTGTTTGTAGACTTAACTTTTTTTTGGTTAATGACTAACCATAATTTTTGTACAGTAATTTACCTTCAATAACCAAAGAAAGTCTATGGATATATTTCAATATATGCTACTAATGCATGTATGCAGAGCTCCAGATAAGACGCTTAAAGTCGTAAAAAATTGAATTAAATTTAGTAAAAAAGTAGACTTAAATTCTGTGCGTACGGTTACACATTGGAAAAATAAAATAAGAATTCAAAATGTGTGATCATGCGTAAAACTCAATATCAATGCATATAATGTAAACATTTTATCAATGAGTTCCCACTCGTCTAGGCCCTCATTACAATTATGAAATCAACAGCACTTTAACGTTATTATGAATAACAGACCATCTTTACAACCGTCGAAAAGCCGAACGTTTTCCATTATCTGGTCCTTTTATCGCAAAATGTCTGCTGTAACCCAACAATTGTCATTAGCTCTTCTTAGACTATAAACCTAAATGCGGATGTGCCAACAATTATATTTACCTGAAAAAAAAGAATTAATAATAGACTTTAAGGCTGGATTATTATAGAGTGTAAACCAAGATTTTGCTGAAAAAGTTATCTGGAACTTTGCATGTATGTTGAGAGGAAATCGATTACATAATTTCAAATTTACTAGAGTACTTTTATATTGCACCACATAAAATGCTTTAAAGCTATAATATTGAAGTGCACATATAAACTTTATTATAGATGGGTAGGTATTTCGTGTCAATCTCTTTCACATATGAAAGAGCTGTTGGTCATGCTGCTTTAAGTACATATAGATGCATGACACAATTTAGATTAAGCAAAATAAAACACTAGGTATTTGCCTAGAGTCAAATATATACGAGCAGTAAGAGCGTAATCGTGCACAGCGAGACTTACTCATGTAGAATTGAAACTCTTATTGCTTTCTTTCGAAATAATTTCATGTGTCCGATCTAATATGCAATATGCCCGGTGTTTTTTTTGCGGATTAATGTTCCGTTTTAGATCCATAATTAACGAATGCCTCAATATTTTCAAAAATTAACACCGGAATAATGTTCACCGACATTTTTTCATACAGATTGGATATAAATAGTATAGAGCTTAACAAAAATACATTAAGCCCTGTTCTCCCGGCACACGTGCTGGACACACAGGTGGTTAGCGTGTGGCTATGATAATAATTAGTGAAAACATCTTTTTGAATGATAAATAATCATATTAAAACGAAAAATCAAATTTTCTATTAAAAAAATCACTACCGTTTTATATATAACAAGGTATCCAACTCGAAATCATCCGAAAACGGGGTGCATCGTTTTGAGCAGCCATTACTAAATTAATTTTGCAGCGATTTTCATGACCCGGTCTTATTCAACGCAGAAATGAATTTCCTTTTAGGAAATGTATATATATTGTTATATTTCTACACATGCTGGGTCAAATTTTAAGAAATAAAGCTATACATAATTCGCTTGACCCAGTTGTTATCGATCAGACCGTATTTATGAATGAAATCTCCAGTTGTAAAGACACAACTCCGCATTGGAGCAATGAAATCACTCTTGTGTTTAAAATGTCAGTTGGTTGAAATGTATGTAAACAAAGGTTTGGAAATGCGCTGGACAGTTAGTTTTGATGCATAATTCTACGGCAAGCACGGTAAGAATGTTTTTTTTCATACGTTTTATTGAATTATGGTATCGAGGTTCGTGAACTTTGCAGGGAAAATGCCCATTTCCCCGTGAAGATTTCAGTCATGAATACTGTCTGATCGATCACAGCTGGGTCACGCGAGTTGTGTATCGTGTTATTTTTTAAAAGTTGACCCAGTATTTGTAAAAATATTGCAAGACATATACATTTCCAGAAAGGAAATTTATTTCTGCGTTAAATAAGACCAAGATCGTGAAAATCGCTGCAAAATTGATGAAGTAATGGCTGTTTAAAACGATGCATCCCGTTTTCGGATGATTTCGAGTTGGATACCTTGTTGAATATATATTTAACTTATTTTTTTTAAAGAAAAGTTGATTTTTCGTTATAATATGATTACTTATCATTCCAAAATATGTTTTCACTAACTAGTATTATAGCCACACGCTAACCACCTGTAGCTGGACACTTTTAAAAAACACTATACTAATTCAAGTACTTATGCACTTAATTGATTGTAAACAATGACGGTTGAAATCCGTGCGTGGGAATTTTTCTGGTAACCAAGAGCGACGTCAACGTTCATGACAAACCTGTTTATATGACATTTATTTATTGATTTTTTCCAACTTGATTGAAAATTATGTTTTATGATATTTTAATACATGTAGATGAAGTAGTTGTTTTCTCAACGAGGAGTACAATAGTTGTAAAGTACTAGACACGAGTACTTGTAACTTTCAGGTTTCTCTGTATACCACAGACATTATATAGTCATAAAATGATAAATATGTGTTTATAGAAATTGTAATTATAGCATGGTAAACAGACTAGAGAAATCTGAAAGTTTCACGCACAGGTCTGTGGCAATGGGGGTTTGGGCTACTTTATAAATATGAGGTCGATATGCAATGCACATCGGTAGATTACGTCTACTGTAATTATTTGGACTAGGGAAGGGCCACAATTCCAACACATCAGCCCCGTTATGTTCTGAATAAAATACATGTATCTTGAGTGCCAATTGCATCTTACAAATATCAAAAACATTCACGGCAGTCAATTCATTGTGTAAACTTACTGGTCTTCATGGCAATAATGAACGTATTTAGTTTAATGGAGATTATATAACGAAGGGAACTAATTCAGCTTATTCAGTTTACTAGTCAAAATGATTCGGATGTTTTCGCTTTTTTTCCGAAAAGTAATTTATTCAACATACGGAAAATAAACGCGCGCCACCTGATGTCATAATTTAGTAACTTGCATTCTGCTTACTGCCTGTTGCTAACTGCCGTTGTTAATGACGCTTAGTGGCAAAACCGATTATGACTGGTTTCAGGAATAATGAACACACAAACATTGGATAGTCACCAAGCATGTTGAAACAATCATCAAGTATAACCGATAGAGAACAAGCATGTTGGAACTGTCATGAAGCATGTTAGAATAAACATCACGCATAATGTAAATATTATTCATGAATGATGTAATGTTGCAGCAATCATCAAGTATAAACGAATAGACAACAAGCATGTTGGAATTGTCATAAAGCAAATTAGAATAAGCATCAGTCATAATGTAAATATTCACCACGAATGATGTAACTTTTACCTAAATATCCTTCCATATACATGTGTTGTTACTAAAATAGACATAGAGATTTGAGCATTGGGAGTGACCTAATCATACTGTGCTTTAGCATTATTACGGAATACCGTAAGTGACATCGTGGTTACACATTAAAATCCAGAGGGCGAGAACGCGAGAACGCGATAGTACGATGGCGACAATGTGACAATACGATGATGACAGGGTGACAATACGATGGCGACAATGCGATAGTACGATGGCGACAATGCGAGAACGCGATAATACGATGACGACAATCAGACAGTGCGATGACAACAGTGCGACAATACGATGGCGACAGTAAGATAGTACGATGGCGACAATACTACAGTTCGATAGTGCGATAATACGATGACGACATTGCGAAAATACGGTGACGACAGTGCGACAATACGATGGCGATAGCCGACAGTGCGATAGTACGATGGTGCCAATGCGATAACGCGATAGTATGATGGCGGCAATTCGAAAATGCGATGGCGACAGTGCGACAATACGATGGCGACAATGCGATAGAACGATTGCGACATTGCGATGATACCACGGCGACAGTACGATATGACTATCGCATTGTCGCCCCCGTACTATCGCACTGCCGCCATTGTATTGTCGCACTGTCGCATTGTCGTCATCGTACTAGCGCGTTTTCGCAATCGTACGAACGCATTGTCGCCATCGTATTGTCGCACTGTCGTCATCGTACTTTCGCGTTCTCGCATTCTCGCCCTCTGGATTTTAATGAGTAACCACGGTGGCCCTAACGGTATTTTGTACAGTAAAGTGCGTAAAATCTGGTTTGGAATAACAATTTTTATGCCGAAAACAGATGTTGAAAACCCGACTTTGTTTTATAAGTAGTAGTCTAAATATACAATGAGTTTTCCGAGCATTAAATAAACATATTAAAATAAAATTCATGTTCGTATCAGTTGAAGTTCTTGTTAATAGTAGAAGCAAAGAACACAATAAAACGCTGATTGTGCTTACTAATTTGAGGCAAGAAAAAACACATCGCGCTATTATATATAACATATAACGCGCATCCGCAAAGTTCGAGCGCCCGTCTCGGTGCCGTCGTTTCCGGTGAAAGTTTCGCACAGGAGCTACCGAGTTTGGATATGAGACCACGAATCATGGCTTGACTTTATATATCAGTCAGCGTAGTACCTGACCAGACTGCGCGGTTGGACAAGCTAGGATGGACCAACTTCGGCCGCATATGACATAAGACCCATTTTCGCATGACGCGGGTCATCTGACCTTTATAATGTGTATATAGCTTTGAATGGAATTTGCACATAGTTTTTGGCATGGACTTATTGTTATGTTAATGTGTTGCACGCTTTCAAAAGCAGAGGGCATATATAAGATCAATTATACTACGGAGTTCATTTTCTGTTGCAAAATGAAATGCAATAAAGATTGTTACTCAGCGGTGTGTACAGTATGACAGCGTTGTCTGTCTGCGATGCATTTATACTGGTTCTAAGCTGGCATACTCACCAATTGGACTCAACCATCTGCTCGAACAAGAAATGATAAGTTCTACTAGCATAAACCTTTAATTGTAACTCATTTTAAAAATATTCATGTTATTTATATTATTCAATTTATTATTCAAAATTATAATTATTATTTCCTTCATTGTTGTTTTTCGCATTAAGAAACTTATTCGGCTTACGAAACTGAAAAATCCCATTGGAAAAAAATCCCATGGGTGAAAAAAATCCCATGGGAGAAAAAAATCCCATGGGATTTAAAAATCCCATGGGATTTAAAAATCCCATGGGTTTTTTTTTTTTTTTTTTAAAAACGACTAAACGCATTTAAATATCGTAGTTGTTCATCATTTCATAAAATATGATGTTTCTGAAAGTTTCATGAATAAATCTCTCAAAATAAGAAAAAAATCCCATGGGATTTTTTTCTCCCATTTTAAAATGGGATTTTTTTATTACTAAATATTTTTATATATAATTGGCATAAAACCAATATACAGTCCTTAAATAACGTTAAAATACTTGCAAACGCAAATAAAACACGTTTTTTAAAATGTTCAAAATCCCATGGGATTTTTCTCCCATTTGCAAATTATGGGAGAAAAAAAATCCCATGGGATAAAAAAATCCCATGGGAAAATCGAAAATCCCATGGGAAAATGCAAAAATCCCATGGGAACCCCAACTTTGCTTATAAATTTCATAGTGAAGAAAACGCGTTTTTTGAGTGAAAATAACCAATCATTAATCAACGATAAGACTTTTATCGCATACTATGTCTCAAAGTAGCAAATCTTTAAGAAAAAGGGTACTTAAGTTTGCGAAATTTCGGTTTCGCAAAGTTTTTCCGGTGGCCGTTAAAATCAAGGAGGAGCACAGATTTATCACCGTATTATTTCCTGGGTAATTAAAATTTGATAACAGTCCACGTGAAATTTCGAACAATTGTGTCTGGTCAGAATACAATGTTTGTAATAATTGTGATTTAGGATTTAATAGTACTGATACTGGACTTTTGTCACCAAGCCTATAATCAGATAAGAGAGTTGAACATTGGCGCACATTGAATACTCTCTCATTACACAGGATCGAAACATCATGAAAAAGAATGCATACATGTATAGCATGTTTTGCTAACATGCCTTGACTTACGAATCTAATATTCGGAAACAGTATAGGTTTGTTATGTTTACATATGCTCATTTGTAGTTGCAATGACTTAAAAGTATGTCTAATTATCAATCAGACAACGTGGTGATACAAAATATAAGCTTCAAAGCGTATCATTGTACAATTTGTAAATTGAAATGTTAAGCATATAGTTACGCTAATTGATTTTGCTAGATTAGCGCGGCCAGCCTTCGTGATCTCCAATACAAAATAAACAAGACTATAACTAATGCTAATCAAGAGAAAACCTGTCGATTGTAGTTGTTGATGCAATTAGCAGATATCCTGCACATGACTGTTAGCATCACATGGCATCGCACGAAATCGAAAACATAAGCCTCATTAAATTGTTCCCAGTAATTCAAGCACGAATGAACCTTTAATGGTTAAAGAATTGCGTTATTGGAGAAATATATTAGCGATCGCGTTATACATGATCATACTTTAATTAATACAGTACAGATATTGTTGGTGTATTCGAGCTACACAACCGATTTACAAGATGTACAAATGAATTAAAACATTCTGTCCACAATGCGCATGTGAATAGAAAATGCATTTTATCTTACATCGTAGGGGAGTCATATTTAAAGTAACTTAAATCATACTGATTCCACATAAGTAAATTGGCCACTCTAACAGTTACGTTAAAAACGACTTCATTTGCGGTGACTTGAATGTGAAATAAGACGAGTCTGATATGCGGTAGGAGGAAGCGGGGCTTGTCATGCATTTTCACGCGCCATATCGTCAGTGTCTGATACCACATGCTATCAAAAGTAACCAACCATTTCTTCTACTCATTATGCCACTACAAAGTTAAAAATCATACTCTAAACAAGTACAATGAAACAAATCGCAAACAATAACCATTTATTTAACATGCACATACGACAGACTGTGCACGTCACATAGATAGATGTATATTTTACATAACGCTTACGTATAGTTCTAGATAAAATGATGCCAAATACCTTCATGGAGAAAGTGTTACTTGTCCTGAGATAAAACATAAAACAAATGATCATGTTATCTATCAACACACGCAGGCAGCAAACGTACAAATACATACACGACGGGGTCCAAAAGAATGAAATGTAAACGATCAACAAAAACACAAAATATACAATAATACAGATTATAAATTATTACCACATGTGGAATTCGTATCCACGGAGTCTTTTAATAACATTAAACACCATGATATGATGCATTTACAATTGAAATACTGACGATTATTCTTGAGATGTCGGGATTATAAACTGGCTAGGTAAAGCAAAAATACTGAGAAAAAGCACATCATTTCAGCAATTCTGAAACTCTATTTACTCCAATAAAAGTTTATATAATTATTCTGCATGGTATTTTAAAGGTGCCTTTTCACAGATTTTGGCTTGTTTTGAAGTTTGTCATTAAATGCTTTATATTGATAAATAAATGTAAACATTAAATTTTAAAAGCTCCAGTAAAATACCAAAAATAAAATTTAAAAAAGGAAAAAAAGTAGCCCACAGCATCGCTCGAACCAGTGACCGGAGTCCTGAAGTAAAAACGCATAAGCCAACTGAGCTATCCTGCCAAGCATACATAGCCAGCGTCTTTTATACGTTATATAAGCAATTTTCGTAGTTTCACAAATTTAAACGACAACAACAGAACTCTCCAAATTATTCAATCGTTTCGCGTTGCAACGCTTTATAATTTATAGGTTTTTAAATCGTCAAACGATGCATATAATGGCTATATTAGACAATGGCAAATGTTCAGTAATACTATTTCCTCACAAATATCATAACTTAACCGAAAATTTGCGAATCTGAAACAACTTTTTTCAATTTTGTCAATTTACCAAACCGTGAAAAGACCCCTTTAAGAGAAAAAATTCAGAGACAAAGGGTTGACATTTTTGAAACGCTTTTTTACAGTTAGCAAACGTTTAAAGTAATTTCATTTTTGGACTGTGTCTATAAAGCAAGAAGTTTATAAATAATAATAAAGACCATAAACCCGTTAGCAAAATCGAAAATAAAGAATAAGTATTTGCTTAATAATGAAAATTATATATATTATATATGTTTATGTAGCTGTTTCGAATTAACTTTCATAGTATTTTTATGTTGATACGTAAGATCTCGTGAATTGTTCTACGTTTTCTTGTTAAATTTGTTAAAGGCGTTAATGTACAAACGTTTGTTCTGTATAAGAGACGCATTTTCGTTTTTATAGTCACACACAATTATCGGTATGTAAATCAATAACGGTTCATGAGATAAAGATATTTCGGATAAGAAATTTTCTCCGATGAAAAGATTCCGGAATAAAAAAGATAATTGTCTTTTTATTGCATATTCCCCTAAGATCCGGAAGAATAATTAGATTTCTCAATCGAAGTTCATATTCGATTATTTTTAATGCGATCATACAATATTCATTACATTATATCTCCGCTATAATTTTATTGTCTCAACGAATGAGCATAATTGGGTGCATTTATGATCTAAAGCATAAAAGTAAATCGTTGAGTAACAAATGCGTCAGATCTTAACATGTCGCACACACTTCCTTCCAAATCGTTTTCATAATTGCAAATTCTTGGGAGCGGTAGAAATACAAATTGTGCATGCAATAGTTCGGTTCCGATAGACAAGAGAACAGCGATGAATGTTTTTTTATTATTATTTATTTCACATAGCCCTTCTTGCGTTTTGTCGAATTGGTCATGTCTTATGTACACTTATGTATTCATTTGTATAAGATAATAATGTTATGAATTTGACGGCTTTTTGATACATTTAATGTAATGTTTTTTAAACCATATTGTATTGAAAAGTCATCACGCGAGAACTTGTAGAATGGTATGATTTTTGTAGATTTTTTAAAAAAAGTATGTAAACCGATATCAACCTGCTCTCGTTGCCTAATAAGAAAAATAATAATGACATTTGAATATTTCGCTGTTTGTGTTAATTGTTTATTTATATATATGTCTACCATGTAACGGATACAGTACATGCCGGCTCCAATAAAGAAAGTATACATTTAAAATGCATCTCCAATGCTCACTGTCGTCGTTATGAGCTACTGCTAATTATAAATAGAGCGCAAACAATAAATGCGCATAACAAAAACGTAAAATGTAAAATAGCCCATTAAACAGTGTGCACATTAAGATGATATCTCTCATCATATACACGTGTTTTGACATTTACTGGTATTAATATCCTTGGGGACCGTTTCATCAAAGATCGTACGACAATCTTAATTTACGACTGAAAATTAAAAACTGAAAATATTCAAGCTGTTGATAAATAACTCCGCAAGATATTAGCCACGGGTAAGACAATGATGACATAAATGATTTTACTGTAAATAAGCAAAAGTATGCTTCGGTCTTTTAAAATAATGTTTCTTTGAAATTCGTATCGTATTCTAATTTGTCGTACGATGTTTGATGAAACGGCCCCCTGGAAATCAAGCTATTTAGATGTTTTGTTGTCAGAATTGTGTGGTAACCGGAGGTAAAGATTGTTAATCTGTAGATGTATCAGTTTTCATTATAGTCCTTTTATTGAGTTGTATAGGGGTTTTTGTTTTTTAAATGTGATGTTCCATTATGTCCGGTTTAGTACTCCATACGTTTGAGTACTGAGCCATGTGAAAAAAATGAAAGTCATCAGCATACTTTTTATCAGTTTTTTTTCGAATAGCAAAACTGATAATACAATTATAAAAAATATTGTCATATCGGAATATCTACATGTATTAGACGGTGTTATCTAAATATTTTGAAACACTTTAATACTTATATAAAATACAACTATACAATTGTATGACTAAACTGTCTGTCCTAAATCTACTTTTGGTGTCGATAACAAAAACATTAAATAATATTTAAGTACTTTTTCGCAGCAAATTGACATAACAAATTGACTTTCGCAAACACAATGTTATTTAAAATCTTTTAATTAAAATAAGTATTGCAATTTAATCCTGTCAAACATTCTTGCAACACACTTGCTTCAGTAGCTATACCATAGTACAAATAGTTCTTAATGTATATGCATTGTTAAACGGAATCAAATTTAATCCCCAAATCTCTCCGACTACTTATTTACTAAGTGTTTTGAACGACTGGGATAATCAGTTACCAGGAACATAATGCACAGTTCTTCATACTCTGATTTATTTAATAGCTAGTTAACACTATAAATTATTAAACAAGGGCTGTTTGTAAAACATGCATGCCCCCAATATGGGCTCTCCGTTGTAGTGACAGCCATTGTGTGAATATGTTTTTGTCACTATGACCTTGACCTTTGACCTAGTGACCTGACAATCAATAGGGGTCATCTGCGAGTCATGATCAATGTACCTATGAAGTTTCATGATCCTAGCCATAAGTGTTCTTGAGGTATCATCCGGAAACAATTTTACTATTTCGGGTCACCGTGACCTAGACCTAGTGACCTGAAAATCAATAGGGGTCATCTGCGAGTCATGATCAATCTACCTATCAAGTTTCATGATCCTAGGCATAAGCGTTCTTCAGTTATCATCCAGAAACCATTTTAGAATATCGGGTCACCGTGACCTTGACCTTTGACCTAGTGACCTAAAAATTAATAGGGGTCATCTGCGAGTCATGATCAATATACCTATCAAGTTTCATGATCCTAGGCATAAGCATTCTTGAGTTATCATCCGGAAACCATTTTACTATTTCGGGTCACCATGACCTTGACCTTTGACCTAGTGACCTCAAAATCAATAGGGGTTATCTGCGAGTCATGATCAATCTACCTATCAAGTTTCATGATCATAGCCATAAGCGTTCTTACGTTATCATCTGGAAACCATTTTACTATTTCGGGTGACCGTGACATTGACCTTTGATATAGTGACCTGAAAATCTATAGGGGTCAACTGCGAGTTATGATCAATCTACCTATCAAGTTTCATGATACTAGGAATAAGCGTTCTTGAGTTTTCATCCGATAACCATTTTACTATTTCGGGTAACCGTGACCTTGACCTTTGACCTAGTGACCTGAAAATCAATAGGGATCATCTGCCAGTCATTATCAATCTACCTATGACAGTTGATGATCCTAGGCATAAGCGTTCTTGAGTTATCATCCGGAAACCATTTTACTGTTTCGGGTCACTCTGACCTTGACCTTTGACCTAGTGACCTGAAAATCAATAGGGGTCATTTGCAAGTCATGATCAATCTACTTATAAAGTTTCATGATCCTAGGCATAAGCGTTCTTGAGTTATTATCCGGAAACCATTTTATTATTTCGGGTCACCGTGACCTTGACATTCGACCTAATGACATCAAAATCAATAGGGGTCATCTTCGAGTCATGATCAATGTACCTTTGACGTTTCATGATCCTAGGCCTAAGCGTTCTTGAGTTATCATCCGGGCACCACCTGGTGGACGGACCGACAGACCGACAAACCGACTGACAATTGCAAAGCAATATACCCCCTCTTCTTTGAAGGGGGGCATAAAAACAAAACTGCAGTACTTGAATAAACGTTGAACATGCCCAATATTGCATGACAAAAAGAAGACAAAATAACAAATGAAACAAATTTATTTGTTAAACCACTGAACTATTTAAGCATGATAAATTCACAATTTTTCCCAAAAGAGCCGTTTTTTCGAAGCAAAAATTCCCAAAATGGCAAATTTTGTCGATAAAAAATTCCCAATTTGGTCAGACTTCTTTTCCCAAAATAGGCAGAAAAATCCATGAGAACATCTTAACTTGATCAGAGTGAGTTTGTCTAAATCAGAATAACCTGAAACATTTTGTGATTAAATCATTATAAAATGAGAGATTTGCCTTATAAACCATGCAGATACACATGTAACATCATAATTGAGGAATCATTCAAAGGTTGTTCAATGGTTGATCAGGGTTGATTTGTTGGAATCTTAAGTTGGAGACACACATGAATGTGAGGCTTGCTCTGGGAAAGCAGGGCTTAATGCATGTACATAAAGTGTTGTCTCAGATAAGCCGATGTAGTCTGAATAGGCTAATTAGAGACTACACTTTCTTCATAAACTTGACTTTGGCTAAAAAGAGAATTTATTTTAATGAAAAATTCAATAAAAGCCAAAAGTATCGTCCCTGATTAGCCTGTCGTCTCTGATTCGACAGCACAGGCTTATTTAGGCCGACACTTAACAATTACACATTAAGCACAGTCTTCCCAGAGTGTTGCTATGTCGTTTTAACCCAGTGCTATTACAATTGTATTTCGTTATTTCTTTAACCCATTTATGCCTAGCGTCTAGAAAAAAGGCCTTGGCAAACAGCGTAGACCCAGATGAGACGCCGTATGATGTGGCAACTCATCTGGGTCTGCGCTGTTTGCTCAAAAGAATTTCTGTAAGAAATATTCTAAATATAGAAATAAATATACTAGACAGTCCTAATTTTGGTAATACATTGATCCAATTTAGAAGGATGGGAGAGTCCACGAGGCATACATGGGTTAAGAATACAACAGATCTGTAGAATAATAAGTTGGGCACAGTGTCAAAAGATGTACTCAGCTTTTTTCCATAATTAGCTGTTTATTCTCTAACTAATAACAAATGACTGTTTTATAAGTTTAATCAGGACCCTCCCATTTTTTATAGAACAAGAGACGTATTCCTGACATGTCCCCAATTGCTCTGCTTTGAAATAAAATTGCAATACCGTATTTTTCGGGGTGTAAGTCGCGACGTTTCTACAGGCAAAAGTAACATGCGTCGTATGCCCCGGAGCGTCTTATGTTTGTACAAAATCAATTTTCCAAAGTCATAATGTCAAATTTTTAAGTCAGAATTGCATAAATCCGCAAGTTTGATAACCATTTCCGGTAATTTGTTTTGCTGTATTTGTAAATTTTATTTTACACCGAGTCGGTTACACACTACTAACTATACTATTGGGGTACGATACAGTACTTGGAGCCGTTTCATTAACGATTTACGACTAGTTGTAAATTACGATTTACATAAATTACGATGTTTCAATGAATTCGCGTTTAATCAAGAAAATTGTAAATTAAAATTACATAAATTTCATACATAAATATACGACTGGGTAAGGGCACCCGTAAATAAACGAAATGGCGGTCGTTTTTCTCATCGACGATGACAGGAGACGAATAATACCAATGCCAAGGCTCTTTAGGGAGAGAATTGTTCTCGAAAACACAAGAGATGAGAAAATTGTTTCGAGATATCGTCCAAGTAGGGGCGGTGCAGAGCGTTTGTTGGTTTTGATCGGTCACCCACTTGCTGACGATCTCATATTTATCCCGTCACGCTGGTATGTAAATAGGGTGAAGAAGCGTAATGCTTATTATCTTTGACATCAAATAATGATTATTTATGTACATGCGCAAAAATCATTAACTAGTTCTTAAATGCGTATTAGCCAATGCAGCTATCTCTATTATCTTGAAATATTGTCTTAAGTTACATTTATTTAATCTACGATAACTAAAATATACTTCAGCTAGGCTGGTAAAGCTTATTGAGATGCTATCCTTAATCAAACAACATTACCTATGGACTGCTGTTTTATCATAGACAAAGCAACTTTTAAATAAAATAGTTTAATTTACAGCACTATCAGAGCAAAAATGATGCGGGTCATCTGCTGGGAGATAGTGGGTATCAGTTAAGGACTTACCTGATGACCCCTTTACCTCATCCCTCCAATGCTGCGGAACAGGCCTAAAATGAACATCTATGTAGACGGTCAAGATTTTGGTAATATCATGTAAATTGTGAAATATAAGTCTTATTAGTGCGAGATCAACTGACCACACAGTATTTAAATAAACTCTTGTTGCCAATCTCTTTCTTATGCCTCACAGTGTCTTAAATCAAAGTTAACTTCTAAAGCTTGATTAGGTACATCAGTAATAATCAAATTGTTGAAGTTATATGTGAATTAAGTTTTATTATAAATGAGAGTTGTTTGAGTGTATGTACGTGATGTTTCATAAAAAAAATCCGTTTAAATAAACTGATGTTTTTATTCATCTTAAATATTCATTTTGCTTATCCCATATGTATGAACGTATTTTTATGTCCCCAACCACTATAGTGGGGGACATATTGTTTTTGCCATGTCTGTCTGTCTGTCTGTCTGTTTGCGCCAACTTTAACATTTTGCAATAACTTTTGCTATATTGAAGATAGCAACTTCATATTTGGCATGCATGTGTATCTCATGGAGCTGCACATATTGAGTGGTAAAATGTCAAGGTCAAGGTGATCCTTCAAGGTCAAAGGTAAAAAAAACTAAATCAAAGCGTCACAGAAGGGGACATAGTGTTTCTGACCAACACATTTCTTGTTTACTAGTGCATTTAAATTCAATTGAGTATAAATGGTGAATGCAGACACAAATATTGTGTTTTGTAGACTATATATTATATATACATAATACATAATATTGAAATCAAATAAGCATGTGGAATCAGCTCAATTTAGTCACTTAGACAAATATCTATGTTAAAGAAATACTTTTTCAATTTTTTAGATGTCAGCATGTCACTGATGGATGCTTGCCTTTCAAACCCAATAAGTGATGTGAACAAGCAACTGTTTCCATGCGTCTGCCGTCTGCATAACCTGTGTCTTGAACGTTCCTCTGATAAAGGATTTGGTTTGAGACGTGATGGAAACGGAAGTAATTAACAACACACCAGTTCAGGGAGCAGCATTTAATAAGAGACAGCAGCTGATAAAACTGTTTGATAAAATGTTTTAAATTGGTACAATTGATGTAGTTATTCATGTTATTAAGTGATAGATGGCTCGAGTCTTCTCTGAATAGGCAGGCTATACTTCTCAGTCAAATGGCTTAAAGTTGTGTCATCGCTGATTTGGAAGGATTGGTATTCATGGTGGTCTAGCCATATTTTAGTTACAAAAGCTGATGTTTGCATGTTTTATAATTTTGTATGCATAATTTGGCTATATTTACTTCAAGATTTTAGGCTTGTAAAACATACAAATGCCAATGCTTTGAGTACCAATAAATAAGTTATGTGTTAGATATTACCAAGTGCTTGATTTAATAATAATTTTACAAGGACCTTTTTACAGATTTTGGCAGATATTAAAGTTTTTCATTAAATGCTTTATATTGATAAATATAAACATTGGATCTAAAAAGCTCCAGTAAAAAACAAGAATAAAATTAAAGAAAGAAAAAAAGTAACCCTCAACTGGGCTCAAACCACTGACCTCTGGTGTAAGTCTTACACTTAGCCCACTCTGCCATCCGTGCTCATAAAATGAGTGATGTATTTTATAATTTATATAAGCAATCCTCGTCGTGTCGCAAAATATAACGACAACAACAGAACTCTCGAAATTGTTCAATTGTATCACGCTGCAACGCTTTAATATTTTCAGTTTTTGTAAACCGTCAAAATATGCATATTATGGATATTTAAAGCATGGTAAATGATCAGTATTACTGTTTCCTCACAAATATCATAACGTAACGAAGATTTGCGAAGCTGAAACATTTACCAAAATGTGAATTGGTCCCTTAAATATTTAACAATTATCTGAGCCTCAGACAAGATCATATATACTGAAGGTGTTTTTCACCATGAACAATTTTTCAAGTGATATTTTACCCACTGATCGTTAGCTCTAATTGGTGTTCTCTGACTGTACTGAAAATTCTCAAAGCCACATTAAAAAAGTGGGCTCTTAAAATAATTTTTAATTAATTATATAAAATGTGCTGTCTATAAATATGGATGATAGTGTCATGAAAAACTAGAAGTTTACCGGTATACAAGATCTTTGCCAAATGTATTTACATAAATATACCCCTTTTATTATGCTCTGTTTAATAATTAAGTCTTCATCTACCGTTAAAATATGTTGTTTACCTGTGCAATTGTTTTGTATTTTCATAGACATTTTTATCATAATAATGTTTACTGTTTTTGATAACAGTTGTAATGACACTAGTATTCAATGAATAAAACATTAAGAACATTCACATTTATTTATTTTTATTTAGCAAGTACAATATACCAACAGGGCATGGTGTTATAATTCATATGAAAATTTATATCGTAACAAGAGCACCGCATAACGGGTGCCACGCTCGTCTAAGGGTACAGTTTTAAATAAATGAAAGCTTGTCAGAATTTGTTTTTTAGAGGTCACAGTGACCTTGACCTTTGACCTAGTGACCCCAAAATGGGTATGGCGTGTAGAACTCATCCAATGTGCATCTACATATGAAGTTTCAAAGTTGTAGGTGTAAGCACTTTGATTTTAGTGCCAATGTTAAGGTTTTAGCACAACGTGGACGACACGACGAGCTGGCTATGATAATACCTCGGATTTTCTCCGAAAACGCCGAGCTAATTATGTGTTATAATAAGCTTCATAAAATCACTGAACATCATCACATTTAAAACCAATTAAAAGTTCCAGAAACAATTGAGCAATTTGAAATTTCATTCATTTTGTTTAAAGAGAAAGCAGCACCTCTAGATGTTTGCTAATGTCCCTCAGAATGGCATTTCTTTCCCTTGACGAAATCAACATCTCTCGAGTGTAAGTCACACTATTGCTACATTATTCGCATGTGGCTGCAAGTAAATAAAAATTACTAGTTTATACATTTAACAAAACTATGTATTAAAGACAACATATGGCCTTTCATGTATCATACAAGTGTGGTTGTCAAAAATAGCAAAAACCAGTCATAATATCATAATAAGACAGCATGAACTGTTATTGATTCTGAAAGTTAGTTTTTGTATTGTGATATTTATCTAGCTTTCTAAATTTAAACTCAAAATTTGTGTGTGCCAATAATGCTCTACAGTCCAATTACTAACTTTCCAAATTCCAAATATGTCGGTGTCGAAAAAGAATTTTTTAAAATACCAGTCAGTTAATAAGTTTATTTAAAAAAATGCAGCAACACCCCATTTATAACAGAGTAAAATGAGAAAATGAGAAAAAGAAAAAAATAGAAAACATAAATTGTTGCAGTTTTATTGTAGGAAATAATAAGCAGTCAGCTTTGCTATAATTTATAGAAAAAACTAATAATTACTATTTGTTGCTTCTGGCTTCCGTTCTCTGTTTTATGATTTAACACAGTTCGTTGACGCAACTTCTGTTTGAGTTTTGACAAGCCTGTTCTCTGTACATTGAATTGGTGCATCATGTTCAGGTCTTTCAGCCAGTGATAACATTTTGTTTCCTGGCAAAACAAAGAAATGAAAACTATATTTGTGGTGATTGTTACATGTGACACAGTTTTGCAGCAACAACATAATACACCTAGGTTGATTTACATCTTGTAAATCATCACTATAACAAATTATTGTGGATGACAATATAATAATAATAAAGACAGGCAAATAGCATTCCTACTGAAATAAAATATAAGATAATTGAACAAAAAATGCTGACATGACAAACTTTCAATGAATGATGTCTTGATTCAAGTTATTGTCAGCCTGAATTCCCTTGGCTTAAATAAATGAATATTATTAAACTGTTCATTGATCTAAAACACAGTCGCCTTGCTGCATAGAAAGAACAAAACACTTACTCTAGACAAAATAATTTTTTATTCATGAATAACAAAATATGCGATAAATAATCTACATTCATGTTCATGACCAACAAGTTGTCAACTCACATTTCAACCGTCGCCTTTCAGTTTCAAAATAACTCCTTTTTGCCTCCTTACGCAATAAGAGTGGCTGCCAAACAGCAGACGGTAGCCTTCCACACATTGGTGTACAAGAATAGTCGTTGCCGACATATTCCAATGTTTGTTTTTGTTTCAGTTCACAACTAGCATTGTTATGCGATATTTTCCTCTGCTGACAGAACGCGCGAAAATTACGTCATGCAATTTTTTTCAGACTGCGTCACTAGTTTTATCGGTTACAAAATGCGTATATTTAAGAAGTCGTATTTTATATATGGTGCCTTTACAATTTCGTTGATAAAACGGTATTAATGTTTAATCGTAATTCGCTTAACAAATATGTAAACGTAAATTACGATACCATAATAATCGTATATATTGATGAAACGCCCCCTGTAGCGTAAATTAAACAACGCAACAAAAAAGTAGTCGTCTGCTTAATTTATTTTACGAGCTAACCTTACGATTTTTACAACAATTTGTAACAAAAAATAACAAAGTACAACAAACAAACACAATATCAATGAGAAGCAGAGTATACAATAAGTATACAATAATATATGGCACAATAATAGTTCACATCATTTATTGGTCGTCGACATCGGAGAATCTGTCGAACTCTTGATCCTCTGTGTCAGAGTTGAAGAGTTCGGCCAATGATGACGGAATTGTTTTCGCGATGCTGGCCAGAGGTATGTTGTCCTCGTCGTCGTCGTCATCATCAGTATCAACGTCAATGGGTTTGGCGGCAGGTGGCAGTATCTCTGCCTTTCTAAAACCATTGACGATACAAGGCACGCTTACTGCACCCCAGGCCTTCAAGACCCAGGCGCTGACTTTCGCAAGTGTCGCTCGCCGCAATCGGCCAGTGTTTGTGAACGAATGTTCCCCGGAGGACATCCAATGCTCCCAGCACTCCCGCATCACCATTTTGAAACAGCCATTAACGCTGATATCGAGAGGCTGAAGGAGCTTCGATACCACATGTCTGAAAACCTAAGATCTCAAATACCCTTTAACCATCTGCGATAGATGAACAAACATAATCTCTCCATGGGAGACAATGTCCCCAGTGTGGATTAAAAGCGTTTATTGGTAAGCCAGTTACACCACACGTCTGCACACTTGTGCTAAGATTATCACGATAAGAATATTAGCCCTTCTCATAACAAACCTCATTTTTAAGCGAGATTATACGATTTTGTCAAATATTTATTAATTTATATAACATGTGTAAAAAAAACTTATTAAACATATATTGCAATTTAAATACAAATAAAAGTTAAGAAGAGCATGTGAATTTTAATTTAGTTTAACGGTTCATTTTAAATTCCTGCAACGATATCTATTCATAACACACACGAACACTAAATAAAAAGTCGAATGCTTTGGTTATTGTAGGAAAATATATCTTCGTTACATTCGGCTCGGGGCGCTAATTGTCGTTGCTGCATTTTATGAAATTCGTCTTCAATGTATAATTTTCTTGCCTATTTTGTGCTATTGTAACATATTTTATCAATATATAACACTTTAACACAAATAAAAAATCGTATAATCTCGCTTTAATATTCATAATAAATGCTCGTGTTACCAATTAAGAATGTCGGTATACTTTGTTACAAAGGTTTTGCAAACATCACATATTTAAACAAACAAACATCCCTATACAAATTTTAGTAACATTTTTTTTATGAAACAGCCAATGCTGCATTTATAGCCTAAATGCAGTTTAATACACAATAATTGTTTTTTTATTTAGTTTTGTTGTATTATCAAATGCGCATAATTAAATCCGCATTTTTCCATTTTTATTGCAAACGCGACGTTTGCGCTAGCCACATCTATTGCTCATGTCCTTTACTTTGTTCTGTTAGAAAGCGCGCGAAAATTAGCGTGGGTGTATAGACTGTTAAAGAAAAAATCGTGTAGCGAAGAGAATGCTGTATCTTTGACGTTACGCTCATTTAGGTACTTTATTATTGAAACAGTATAAAGAAGTGAAACTCCAGCTGCTGGAGCAGTATTGAATTTTCATTAAAAACAATTAGTTGGTCCTTTATTTAAGGCAAGTGACCGATTGCCCAAACAGTACAAAACAGCACAATACAGCACAATACAAACCAACATAAACACAAAATATGAATAAAGCTGGGGTCACCGCCTTGGAACGGTCAATGCAAAGCATTGGGGGTTTAAACCGGTTATAGAGCGCTCAACCTCACACTTGGCCCAACAATATTCATAATACATTTAAGTGTAAATAAAATTTAACGTCATAGCATTGTAACTAAAATCAAACAATAATAAAAGGGAATTAAAACGCATTCAATTTAATTACAATTTAATTACTCAATGGTATTGAAGATACCAGAGCAACAGAGTTACAACTTTTTGACGAACGATAAAATGAAACTACAAACAAGTGTCAACTACATTCCTTCTTTATAGAAAAAGATTTATCAATATAGCGTCATTTAGTTAATATTTCAGAAAATCATCGCGCAAATACAGGAAGAAGCAGCAATAATGGGTGTAAAAATTCCATATAACATTGCTTGGTTGCTTATGTGACTGCTAAAATTTAAATTAATAATAATTAAATCAAAAATGAAACGCCTATCAGAGAGAAAATATTAATAAAATTGAACGTTATAAACCCAATGACCTATGCATGTAGCTTACATGTACCCAGGAACAGAGAAAGAGTTATGACGTTATTGACAGGCGAAGACACAATGACGTGAAAAAAATCCAGGGGCGGTACTGTAAAGTAATAATAAAACTATTAATGGGGGGCTACTGCAAAATTGTACTACTTATAAAACAAGTTTAGTTGATTTAATATTAAGAATCAAATATATAAAAATAGTAATTCCATTAAAGCGACATTATTGGAATCAAACAGTATATAGGTGTTTTGACAACTGACGACAGAAATGATTTGATGTACGATTTGAGTCCAAAAGTAGTATTCATGCAGATTTGTTCATCCGACACAAAGACACAATTTTGTTCAACAGTGAAAAATACCCTAATAAAACAAGTTTAGTTGATTAAATATTCAAATATATAAAAATAGTAATTCCATTAAAGCGACATTATTGGAATCAAAGTAATGTTCTGTATACTGATTTAAATAAAGTCTGGTCAAGACTGGATTTAATTTTGGTAATTGTGAAAATATGATCAGCAGTGTTTAGATTGCCAAGTTTGGCAAAATAGATACAAAATGTGCGAATGCAACGGCTTGCGGATATGGTCAATTATTACCGGTAATACATTGTTTTGAATGACGTTTTTGTTTAAATTAATACTTTCAAATAATATTAATGGAGAAAATATATAAAAAAGACAATGAACATGTGAGAGAACAAATGAAAGCATCGTTTTAAGATGAATCTTCTATCTGAAATAAAACACTAAAGATGATTAAACATTTAATGGATTGACATGTATGAATGCATATTTGGGAATATTTCATGATGATTTATGTGCGTCGTGTACGCGGGAGCGTCTTATGTATGGAAAAAATATAAAAATGTTAAAAAATAAGGAATGCGTCTTACATTCCGGTGCGACATATAACCCGAAAAATACGGTATATCATTTTGCAGGTTTAGAAATTATCTCCCTTTTAAATCTTATTACTTCCTTTGGATTGTATTTTTTGACTTTTTACCTTGAAGGATAACTTGACCTTTCACCACTCAAAATGTGCAGATTCATGAGATACACATGCCTGCCAAAACATCAAGTTGCTATCTTCAATATTGCAAAATTTATGGCCAATGTTAAAGTTTTCGGACGAACGGACGGACTGACGGACAGTTCAACTGCTATAAGTCACCCTACCGGGGGCATAAGAATCCTTAAAGGGATTTGTAACAACCCTCCACTCCCAACATTTTTGTTTGTGTACAAGGTTCTTGCCAAATGATGTGCTTTTGATTTTTTGCAGCTAAGAACTAACTGTAACTTGTTAAAAATTGTTGCGATGGCGTGAGTGGGTGTTACGGCGTCACCACTAAAAAGGCACTTCTGTCTTTTGCAGCATTATTTTCATCTGTTATAGTAGCTTAATTGATTAAATTATGCCTGCACAAAACAGTGTTCAGAAGTGCAATATTAGTGAAAAAGTATTCCTGGGGAATCAAAATATGTTAAAAGTCAGTATTCAAGCCTCAGAGACCGAGCGCTAAGAAGGTTTAGGGAAGGTTTTGGTTAAATAGCACCGAATTCACATACACTATGGCATTACAAAAGGTGAAAAAATCCCAGGAATAAATTGCACACAAATTTAGACAAGAACTTCAATTCCATATTCTGCATAAATAAATTCCACACTCAATTTTCTGTAAAGAACTCAATTGTCTGACAATAACAATTTCGAATTTCAGACCTATATCAAAGAAATAAAACTTGATATCAACATCTGTCCCAGCCAACACCCTTTGTTAGAGGGAAAGATAAGCCTAGCCTAATGGAAGGAAACACTTGGCATCATTATACTTGAAAATTGCTCCATAAAGATAATGCTTTGTTTAAACAAAGGCCAGATAACACAAGTCAAATTTCATTTACACCACGTTAATAACTCAGGCGAAAAAAACAACAAGAGCAAAAATGAGATTTTAGTTTCCAAAAACAAAAGGGAATGACTCAACAAATTAACAAAATTCAATTAAGTTATACATGTTATATTGTTAAATTATGCAGCTCTTGTAAACATCACTATCTTAATAAAGTGTTTAAACCATATCTTTGAAATATTTATTTTGCCTGTGTCATTTTTATGTTAAAAACGGGATGGTAGAAATTATATGCCATATTAAATCACACCATTATTTTTCTGTTCCTACAGCTAGGAAGAATTTGAGATGGCTACATTTCACATAAAAAAACAGAGCAGACGGGAACAGAAATGTTATATATACCACATATATTTCAGATGGTATAAATCTTGCCCCTCCATCAACTGGTTTATTTCATTTAAAACCTTTGCATCAGCAGATGTATTTCAAGACTGTATCTTATCAGAAAAACCAGTAAAAGAAACAGGAGCGCCTGAAAGGCCCAAAGTCGCTCACCTGAAATAACAAGATATTATTGAGACAAATCTCCGACCAAGTTTCACAAAGATCGGAAAATAAATGTGGTCTCTAGAGTGTTAACAAGGTTTTACTATACCCATATAAGGAAAAATGCCCCGCCCCCCTAGTGGCCATGTTTTTCAACCAACCGGCATCATTTTTGAACTCGTCCAAGATATTATCGGGATGAATCTTCTGACCAAGCTTCATGAAGATCGGACAGTATGTGGTCTCTAAGAGTGTTAACAAGATTTTACTAAAGCCATATAAGGAAAAATGCCCACCCCCCTTTGGACGCCATTTTTTTCAAGCAAACATAATTATTTTCGAACTTATCCAAGATACCATTGAGACAAATCTTCTGACCAAATTTCATGACGATTGGACTATAAATTTGGCCTCTAGAGTGTTAACAAGGTTTTACTATAGCCATACTATTGCCATATAAGGAAAAATGCCCCGTCCCTGGTGACCATGTTTTGAAAGAAACCAAAACCATTTTCGTACTCATCCAAGATATCATTGGGACAAATCTTCTGAACAAGTTTCATGATGATCGGAAAATAAATGTGACCTCTAGAGTGTTAACAAGGTTTTACTATAGCAATATAAGGAAATTAGCCCCGCCCCCGTGGTGGCAATGTTTTTCAACCAACCGGCGTCATTTTTAAACTCGTCCAAGATATTATCGGGATGAATCTTCTGACCAAATTTCACGAAGATTTGACTATAAATGTGGCCTCTAGAGTGTTAAAAAGGTTTTACTATAGCCATAATATAGCCATATAAGAAAACATGCCTCGCCCCTGGTGGCCATGTTTTTAAAGCAACCAAAACCATTTTCGTACTCATCCAAGATATCATTGGGACAAATCTTCTGACCAAGTTTCATGATGATCGGAAAATAAATGTTACCTCTAGAGTGTTAACAAGGTTTTACTATAGCCATATAAGGAAATTAGCCCCGCCCCCGTGGTGGCAATGTTTTTCAACCAACCGGTGTCATTTTTGTACTCGTCCAAGATATTATTGAGATGAATCTTCTGACCAAATTTCATGACGATTGGACAATAAATGTGGCCTCTAGAGTGTTAACAAGGTTTTACTATAGCCATAATATAGCCATATAAGGAAAAATGCCCCGCCCCTGGTGGCCATGTTTGTAAAGCAACCAAAACCATTTTCGAACTCATTTAAGATATCATTGGGACACATCTTCTGACCAAGTTTCATGATCGGAAAATAAATGTGACCTCTAGAGTGTTAACAAGGTTTTACTATAGTCATATAAGGAAATTAGCCCCGCCCCCGTGGTGGCAATGTTTTTCAACCAACCGGCATCATTTTTGAACTGGTCCAAGATATTATTGGGATCAATCTTCTGAGCGAGTTTCTTGAAGATCGGACAATAAATGTGGCATCTAGAGTGTTAACAAGATTTTACTATAGCCTTATATAGCCATATAAGGAAAAATTCCCCGCCCCGACACACACTACAACTGGCAAAACAACTCTAGCATGTTTCCTAAAGTAAAAAAATGTGCCCAAAATGTTCCCAAAATAAATACACAACGTAATTGAATGGATTTGTGTGTATACAATACATCTTCAAGTCAAATACAGCTCTTTATAAATTGAGTGTATAAGTTTGAAAATATATTTAAGGATTTTTGGATCATGATTGGATAACATAAATTATATTTTACAATATTAGTGAGACTATTTAAAAGCCATGTTATATCACTTGTTCAGGTCAGTATCTTATAATTATATGAGATAAAAGTTAAAATTTCTATAATTACATGTGAAGTTTACTGCCATTAACAGTTAACAATGAAACAAACAAGAGAGCTTTTAGTTTAAAGTAGATGGAACAACGTTGTAACTCCAATATAACATAGATGATAATGGAAAAATGCTGTAACTCCAATATAACACAGATGATAATTGAAAAACGCTGTAACTCCAATATAACACAGATGATAACGGGAAAACGATGTAACTCCAATATAACACATATGATAATGAAAAAACAATGTAACTCCAATATTAGACATATGATAATGGAAAAAACAATGTAACTCCAATATACCACATATGATAATGGAAAAGCAATGTAACTCCAATATAACACATATGATAATGCAAAAACAATGTAACACCAATATAACACATATGATAATGGAAAAACAATGTTAATCCAATATAACACATATGATAATTGAAAAACAATGTAACTCCAATATAACACATATGATAATGGAAAAACAATGTAACTCCAATATAACACATATGATAATGGAAAAACAATGTAACTCCAATATACTGTAGCTCCCATATAACACAGATGTTTGGGTCCAAGCAACACAAATGCAATATAATTGTCCGGCGTTATAAAAGGTTATAGTACTCATGTATTTATATGTCCTGTTCATCATGTCATTTGCCAAAACATTCATATAAATATGCTACTGTATCGCTAACTGGATTCCTACCGCCTCTGCAATAAATATACATATACATATCACATAATCTCATATAATCACAACTGTAAAAATAATTCTGGCTTATATTACCGATAAATGTGATTACACATTTTATTAACACAAAAAATACACCATTGTCTGAAGTTAAGTGTACAGTGAATCCTTCAACATGCGCTAATTATGTCACTTATACATGTGTTCATATTAGGCACTGTTCGGATTACATTATACAAATCAATGGACGAGTGAATTAAAATTTAAATTAAATACAACATGAACACATTTTCTTAAAATTTTGCGAAAGTGACAGTAAATTTCCGTATAAATGCATGTAACTGAAATCTGAATTAATTAATATTTAATTTTAGTTCGTTTTCAATTGCAATTTAGCAGGCACAATTTAATAATCTAAAAAAAACCACAATAAAATCAAACAAGCCCTAAACTTGTCGAAATTGTCAAAGCTGTCTATGATGCCCAAGTCAAACATTGATAAACACATGCTGTTTATCACTCCATTATTGATCAAACAATGGACTTTGAACTGTCAAATGCCCCTGTATAGGTTACCTTGTAATGGATTTTAATAGGGTAATATATCAGTCGGGGCGATGATCACCACCATATTTTATATTTCAAGAAATCATTTGAGACAGAAACTGAAGGTTGGAAAAAAAACACAGATGACATGACCAATGGGATTCTGTTTTATAAGAGAGCACTTACAGATTTACAGTGTAAAAAGGTTTATTACCCAATATGTCCAGGTTTCCAACGTGGTTGGTATATCAAATGGACAAATGTTCTCAGTCTCACACAGATTGGACTTAAATCGTTATATCAATACCCATTTATGCCTAGTGGACTCTCCCATTCTTCTAAATTGGATCAATTTATTTTCAAAATTAGGGATGTCTAGTATATGTATTTCTATATTTAGCATATTTATTACAGAAATTCCTTTAAGCAAACAGCGCATATCCTGATGAGACGCCCAATCATGCAGCATCTCATCTGGGTCTATGCTGTTTGCCAAGGCCTTTTTCTACACGCTAGGCATAAATGGGTAAACGTAATATTAAGAATATTAAAATGCTTTTTTTCAATTTGATGCATTGACCAAATTGTATACCTCAAATGATTGTATTTCCAATTAGGAACAGAAATCATTTGGTCAGTGTTCAGAAAATGATTCATCAACATTTTTTAATAAATGTGACCCTTAATGCTCTAACCAGCCTTTTCCTGACTTTGACCTATTCACCTTGTATTTTATGCCACATGACTTAGTTTCAAACTTTTCAGGAATAATGGGCAAAAAAAAATAAGATTACCATGCCAACAATTGTTTTAAAAACTGCTGAGCAATTGTTATCTGAGCAATAGAAGTGATACCTATTTTAGCACCATATGCATTAGAAATGTGTGTATTCCATAACAATAACTTTATAAAGACAATCAGTTTACATATTTATTACAGACATTTTTCTCTTGGTGCTAATTTCTCTCCTAGGGCTTATTTCACTATTGTGGCTCATTTCTCCCTCTCAACAAAGCAGCAGACAGAGAAGCTTTCAATACAAACATGGTAGTGTTGACTGGCACCAATTGAAACCCAGGCGTGTCTGACAAAAACACATTTCAGCTAAAAATAAAATAATTGGTGCACAAATGTATTTAAGGGTAAATGCAGACGGTAAATGCAGCCAGTAAATGAGTAGGGCTGGGAGAGAGTTCCATGATGTTATCAAACCCCACAATCTTATCATGACACATTCAGTGCAAAATGCAAATTGATGGTACTAGTTTATGTTAAAGTCAAGACATAAGCCCATATGTAAGCCTATCTAATCAATGATATTATCAAGTCTATACTGTTAACTGACATACACATCTAGGTGAATTATGTAAAATGGCTGCTGTATTTTTCTTAGTTGATGATATCATAAATAAACAAACAGTTTAGTCAGAACTTTTGGATGAAAAAAGAACTATCATGTTTGCTGTCCCTGGTTCAAAATGTTAGAAGCAAGCATATAAAAAAAGGCTTAACGGCAAAAAACAGGACCACACCAACTAAATATTCATCAAACTTTTACATATGTTCAAAGACCATTTAACTTACTAAGTTGGTTGAGGACTCACAGTCATGTTTACTTTGGAAACATGAGGTTCAAGTCTCGGCATTAGTATATGGGTAATTTGGCAGGAACTTATGTTAAGGCCATTCACCCTCCTTATTTAAGTATGGCAACAGTCAGTAACTGACAACAGCATGTGCTCTGTACTGGTAAACTGCTAATCCTTTTTGGAAAGACGTAATAGAATCTTTTGCAGATTTTATCGACCATTTTCCAATAGACTATATCACGAAATTTCAAGAACTTCCATTATACTTTAACCACAAGTTTTCAATTGGACACGGACATTTTTATGTTCCTAGTTGGTATAATAAAGGAATGCGATTTGTTCAAGATATCATGAAATACAATGGAACATTTTTAACTAAAATGGAATTTGAACAAAAACTAGGTGCTAGTGTGAACTTTCTACAATTTGAAGGAATACTACAAGCAATTAAAAAATACTTCGGATTGCTTAAACTTGATAAAATCTCAACAATTAATAATGATTATTGTTTCCCAATCATCCCGGGATATATTAAGCTCACTTATATATAACATATTAATACACAACAATGAAATTCCAACAGGCCAAGTAAAATGGAACAGCCTTTTCAGTATTGAAAGCTCAGAATGGAAAAGCCTTTATGCATGGGTATTTAAAACCACAAAAGATTCATACAACCAATGGTTCCAAGTGAGACTGACTCACAACATACTAGTCACAAAGAATTTGTTAAAAAAATGAAAATAAGTGACTCAGACAAATGTACTTTCTGTAAAACAGAAACAGAGACTCTCGTCCATTTATTTTGGAGTTGTAATGTCATACAAATGTTTCTATATCACATCACATCTGCTATTAAAAACATTGATAACAATTTTAGTTTTGATTGTAAAACATTTATACTGGGATCAGTTGGTAACCAATCTGAAAAGAATAACGTTTTATGTCTCGAAATAAAACGCTTTATTTATAAATGTAGACGTAGAATGGTAACCCCTACAATTCATGGTCTCCGAAGTAGCTGCAAACTAGCCTCTGCAGTTATACGAAACACGCATTTAGCCAATAGTTATACAAGTTCGAGGGAATTGGTTGAATCTTTTTGTAATACTAATTTACCTTCATACTAATTAGTATGTTTGTGTTGTATTTTTATAGAATTGGCTCACATAATTGTAACATGACTGATTATAATTTAATTCAATGTATTACTATTCCAGCGATGTTTGTATTTAACTGTACAATGCATATTGGCTAATAAATAAATAAATGAGAAAAAAAAGATAAAAAATACAAGAAAATAAAAGCTAACCCTTGACCAATTGGCTACATATTTTGACGCATTTGTAGTCCCTTAGGAAGTTAAATTTAACAAGCAAATTCGTTGAATTGATATCCCCTGCCAATATGCTTCTGGACACAAAAGTGTTATATTTGACACCAAAAAGGATTTTTTCAAGATACAAAGGGCCATAACTCGGTTATTAACAGATGGTGTACAATGCCATTTGGCGTGCATCATCTTCTTATCCATATATGTACCCATACCAAGTTTCAAGGAAATCTGCCAAGGCACTTCCAAGATATGGCTCCGGACACACAAAAAGCATTTTGTTCAAGATACAAAGGGCCATAACTCCGTTATGAACGGATGGTGTACAATGCCATTTCGCGTGCATCATTCTCATATCCATATTTATGGTTATAATAAGTTTCAATGAAATCCGCCAACTCAATTCCAAGATATGGCTCCGAACGGACGGACGAAAAGACGGACGGACGGACGGAAAGACGGACGGACAATGCCAAAACAATATCCCTCCGCCTATGGCGGATGATAATTAAAGACAATTCTTACTAGATTCAAGTTTTAAAGGCTCCAATTTTAAGCGTAAGATACTGATGAGCAGCAAACAGAATAAAACCTGAACAGACTGCGAGTTACTCGCAGGCTGTTCTTTTTTTATGCTGTTTGCACATAGCCATTTTCAATTTGCTTCTGAGTGGGAAAGGGTCAAATAGACAAAATCTGGTGATGATATGCCAGTATCCAGAACAGAACAACTTTTCTGTGATATTACTTATATACTGCAGGAAATGGCAACGAATCCAAAAACAAACAAATAGACCTCAAATGTCAAATCGATTTGACTGCTGACCAAATTAGATTCATGATCATTAACATTTACATTATTTGTTTTTCGTAGGTCCAAGAATAATTATATTATCAACATTTATGCACTAATACTTGCAGCCGAGTCATCTATATGAGCAGTTTTAGGTTAAGAGATTGTTATTACTGCATCCCCTGTTTCTTTGTCTTTTGATCCTTATAATCTCTAAATTCATAGATGTCTTCCTTCTCTAATGACTAACAAGCATGCGTCATTATAATAAGGTTCCTTCCGAGCAAACTTGGCACAATTCATGTCTATTAAGTGTCGTCCCAGATTAGCCTATGCAGCCATTGAAATTTGTCGTTTAAAATAAGTTCTAAACACAAATCCTGTTAAGGCGTAAAGTGTTGTACCTGATTAGCCTGCGTCTACTGCACATGCATTAAGCTAAGTTTTCCCAAAACGGTGTAAATGGATATGATGATTCTGTAATTGATTTGCAGCTGATATTTCTTTAAAGTCTGGCAATTGCAAGAAAACTCTTGCCAGAAAACATGACTTGAAATTCTCAATATATATTCATCTTATAAGTAATCATGTTAAATAAGTATACATTATAACAGAATCCATTTTATACATTAAACACATGAAATGCTATTAATCCCTCTAAATATAACTCACTAAATGAGAAATCATTGCAAAAAGCATAAGATATCAGCATGAGATTTCAAATTCATACTGGTAGTTTTGCCAAAATAAAACTTTAGGTACAAGAAGTTCTTATCACTACTTTCTTGAATGTTCTCCTAATAATAACTTCTCGTGTTTTAAATCTTTTAAATCAAACAACTGCTGCAATTGACAAACCTAATTAAACAAGAGTTCCGAAGTCGGTCACATATACCCCCAAAACAGGGCTTTGAACTAGTGACCCCAATTTCATTAGGGATCATCTACTGTCCAAGGCCGATGCACATGTGAAGTATCAAGCCAATCGGTCAATTTGTTGACGAGTTATTGATTGGAAACGATTTTCACACTTATTGTGACAGCGAACTGGACCTTTGACTAGTGACCCCAATTTCAATAGGAGGCATCTACTGGCCAAGGCACATAGGAAGTATCAAGTCAATCGTTCAAATGGTTGACGAGTTATTGATCTGAAAGATTTTCACACTTATTGTGACAGTGACCTTTGACCTAGTGACCCAAATTTAAATAGAGGTCAGCTACTGTCTAAGGCCAATGCACATGGGGATTATCAAGCCCAACGGCCACTTCGTTGACGAGGTATTGATTGGAAACAATGATTATGTTCACACTTATTGTGACAGTGACCTTGACCTTTGACTAAGTGACCCCAATTTCATTAGATGTAATCTACTGTCCAATGCAAATGCACATGTGAAGAATCAAGCCAATCTGGCAATTAGTTGACGAGTTATTGATCAGAAACAATCTTCATACTTATTATGACATTGGCTTTGACCTTTGACGAAGTGACCCAAATTTCAATAGGCGTCATCTACTGTCCAAGGTCAATGCACATGTGAATTATCAAGCCAATCGGTCCCTCCGTTCACAAGTAATTGATCAGAAACGAACTGGTCTACTGACAGACATACAGACAGACTGACATCCTGCAAAACAATATACCCCCTTATACACCCTCTTCTTCGAAAAGGGTCATGATAATAAGATTGGAATTATACAAGGATAATAATAAAGTTAATCAGTGATTTAAGCTTCATGGACTTACACAATTATAAACAGCATTCAATGACATATTTTAAGTTACATTCACTAACAGAAGCCACATTCAATAACATAATATGAAGCCAAAATTGTAATGCAATTACATAATTTTTTGGCCACATTCAATAACTTAAATTGAAGCCACTTTCAATTACATAATTTGAAGCCACATTCAATAACATAACTTAGAGCCACATTCAATAACATAATTTGAAGCCACATTTAATAACATAATTTGAAGCCACATTCAATAACATAATTTGAAGCAACATTAAATAAAATAATTTGAAGCCACATTTAATAACATAATTTGAAGCCACTCAAGTAGAGCATTGTCACAGACGTGATGAATACCCCCACATGCCGCATTGACACATAATATTTTGAATGTCGTCTTCACAAAAAACAGCGGACACCATGCTCAATTTTAAAAATGCACTAAGTGACCCCTTGACCTAGTTTTTGACTCTAAAAGGCTCATGTTCTAACTTGGCCTTAAGATCATCTCCATAAAACTTCTGATCAAGTTTGGTGAAGATCGGATGTAAACTCCTTGAATTAGAGAGCGGACACCATGCCGAATGTTAAACAACGCACTAAGTGACCCCGTGACTTAGTTTTTGACCCAGCAAGGCCCATGTTCGAACTTGGCCTAGACATCATGTAGACACAACTTCTGATCAAGTTTGGTGAAGATCAGATGAAAACTACTTGAATTAGAGAGCGGACAACATGCTGAATGTTTAAAACGCACTAAGTGACCCCGTGGCCTAGTTTTTGATCCGGCAAGGCCCATGTTCGAACTTGGCCTAGACATCATGAAGATACAACTTCTGACCAAGTTTGGTAAATATCGGATGAAAACTACTTGAATTAGAGAGGGGACAACATGCTGAATGTTTAAAATGCACTAAGTGACCCTGTAACCTAGTTTTAGACCCAGCAAGGCCCATGTTCGAACTTGGCATGGACATCATCAAGATACAACGTCTGACCAAGTTGCTGAAGATCGGATGAAAACTACTTGAATTAGAGAGCGGACAGCATGCTGAATGTTTAAAACGCACTAAGTGACCCCGTGACCTAGGTTTTAACCCTGCAAGGCCCATGTTCGAACTTGGCCTAGACATCATGTAGACATAACTTCTGATCAAGTTTGGTGAAGATCTGATGAAAACTACTTGAATTAGAGAGCGGACACTTAATACGGACCGACAGACCGACCGACAGACCAACCGACCGACAGACAAGTTCACTCCTATATACCTCCCTAAACTTCGTTTGTGGGGGTATAATAACATAACTTAGAGCCACATTCAATAACATAATTTGAAGCCACATTCAATAACATAATTTAAAGCCACTTATAGTGTGTTCATTGATATTGTAACGAGTATACCGCCTCACGTACTCTGTCAGGATACCTCGCGTACGAAGTATACCGTTGGTACGCATCAGAAATAGCCATCCCTTTGATTATAGTTGACCCCGATCCGGAGTTTTAATCCCTCATCAACAACGAAGCCAAATAAAAGTTTTAACAATTTAATACTGTGTTTAATATATCTATATATATATAATTTGCATATAGATAAAACTATATGCCAAGCGGGCGTCCCTGAATATAAGTGGACACAATGGACGAGGAAGGACCGAGCCTATGCACCGGGATCTTCTTAACTGTAGTTATTACATAATAATTACATTTACTGTACTGAAGCGTTAATATTAAATCGTAAACGGAGGAGCTCCCATTTGTCTGAAGATTCTTTTTCCCATCCTGTTAATTTTGTATAATAAGTGTATGTTATGAATTTACCGTTGTTGTTGGTTGTCTTAAGGAGGTGTGAACTCCCAAAAGAAGATGCCGAGACTGAATTCTGAGTCCGTATTTATAGATTCTGACTCAGTTACCACGTGGCAAAATGAACCAATGAAATCCTCGGCTTTTAACAAAAAAGTGTGCTCAGGTCCATTCCTTAATTAATGTAACAATCTAAACTCAATACATCATATACAGATCTTTGGTCAAATGAACAGCTTTAACGAAAAGCAGTATTTACAAATAATCAGTTGAACATAGATACGTGAAACAAACAATGTCCGAACTTAACAAATGGTAAGGCGTATGAATAGGTGAGACAGTAAAAACTCCGCCCCATGAGAAATAACAACTTTTCATATAAATATTAACATTTATATAATGCAACAAATGACTAGGCTGTATCTCGGCGAAACATCCAAATACTCTCAAAGGATGACTGTTAAATTATAAAAACAATAATGTTAATACTAATCAGACGCCGAGACCTAGCTTACAGACGAAAAATAGTTCGCGCCTGAACTTTACATGGCGGTCACTTTCAAAGACGCTGACTAACAATATATTTGACTGATGAAAAAGTAAACATTTAAAGTTATAGATCATAAAGGGGATGCATATAATTACATTCACAAAATTAACTTCTGCAACTATTTAAAGTTTAAGTGTGCAGTATAACCTACGCGACATGAAATTGACAATCAAACGAACGCTGAGTTTAGTGTTTGACAAAAGACAGTGACAGACTAACCAATAGCAATATTTGCTAAATAAAAGATTTAAACAATTGTGATTTCTGGTGGATTCAGCGGGCTTCCTCCTTAGGCTATCCAGGTATTTTCTGTAGATGTGTTATGAATGTTTATAATGTTTACATTTTCACAATGTCACCTGTTTCCGGGAGTGATACATATGTCAAGTAAGGAAACTTTCCTTACACTATTCATATACACTTATAAAATTGAATTTATCTACATAATGTTGAACCTGTAGGCAAAGATATTTTATACATACACCAGTTGTCAGAGATTTAGTACTAAGTAAAATTTTCAAAGTTAAAGATTGATCAGGTTCAAATGACCTTTTTATTTGAACCCTTACCCACTCAGAAGCAAAGTGAAAATGGCTATGTGCAAACAGCACAAAACCAGAAGAGCCTGTGAGTAACTCACAGTCTGTTCAGGTTTCATGCTGCTTCCTGCTCATCAGTATCTAAGGGTTTGAAATGAAGCCATAAAAACTTGAATTAAATTAAAAAAGGTCTTCAATTAAATTAAACTATCTTAAGGATTACAAACACGTCAAAATACATACCAAAGAGGTAAAGGGTAAATCACCTCACACACAGATTGAAAGTTGGGTATGTAGCCTTTTAAACCCGAATGATCAGTAGTCAGGTTCCTAAAGCATACTCACATTCATGTTCAAATTACATAGATGATACAAACATGATACAAATGATCTAAAATGAAAAAAGAGAACAGTCAAGGTAAATTCAAGCATCATTAATAAAGCCTCGTGTGGTCATTTGATACCTAGCCATATACTTGTTACATTCTTGTTGTTTCATTTTTAGTTGGATTTGTCGCTGATATTTATATTATGAAGGCAGTCGGTATCCTTCTCCTCCGCTTTACGATTTTAAGTGGTTAAACTGTTCTTAGTAGGCTAGTAACTTACTGCTGCCTTACATGACTCAGACGAAGGGTAGAGAATGGTTGCAAACATTTATTTCATGACCAATCTCAACACAAGAGGTAGGGGAAAAAATGGGTGCAAACATTTATTTCATGACTAATCTCAACACAAGAGGTAGGGGAAAGAATGGGTGCAAACATTTATTTCATGGCCAATCTCAACATTTGTTATGTTACCTGGCCAGGAACAAACGCAGAGATTGACAGACATGTGATCAAACCATATGTGCAAGCCATGGGTTGCATGGTTAAACCCGACCTTTTCCCCATAAGAAGCAAATTGAAAATGGCTTTTGCAACCAGCATAAAACCAGAACAGCCTGCAGTCTGTTCAGGTTGTATGCTGTTTGCTGCTCATCAGTAACTAAGAGTTGGAAATGAAGCCTTTAAAACTTAAATTTAGTAAGAAAGGTTTTTAATTAAATGTAACTTTCTAGGGACAACAAATGCGTAAAAATACGTATTTAAGTGGTATAGGGTTACAACTCCAACATTCAAAACATCAAAAGCAACTTCATACCTGCATATCAATGACCCAGATGATGGCGATATTGCATGTGTTAATTTAAGTATCATTTTATAAGACTTGCATGTCTTAATTTGGCTGTGTGTTAATGATCGAGTATTTTTTTTTTATTCAATATAAAACATACAATGTAAATATGTGCATAAGCAAAAACAAAGGTGGTATAATACAACAGTAATAATATCAAACACATATTATACATGATATGCTAGGATATAATGTTTTTTTTTGCTTTGGTTGCATGTGGTGTATGCTGTTATTATTAAATGTAATAATCAATCCTATAGATGAGTTGCGTAGAGTTAGGTGGATGACAACTGGACTGGGTTATGAAAAATTATGCGTTTCCATTTATGTTCGAAAATATGAAGTTTATCGTTGTTGAGGGCTATTTCTTTTTCAATTTGGATCTTTAGTTTTAAATAGTTTATAAAACAGTTGAAAGTAGGTATTTGTTTTTTGTATTTGAAGCTTATTATAAAAAATTTCATTAATATGATAATGTGATTCACAGTGTTATTAATTTCTGGTATTTTAAAAGTATTCACACCGAAACTGATATTTAAGAGAGACAGTTTTAATTTTAATTGTTGTTTCTCTAGAAAAGTTGTTAACTGGTTCCATAGAGTTTGAATATGTTTGCACTCCCAGAAAAGGTGTTCTATTGTTTCAATGTGTTCGCTGCATGTATCACATAAATTTGTGTTGGATAGGTTGCACTTAAAAAGGTATTTATTTGTAGCTATGATTCTGTGGACATATTTATATTGAAAGTTTCTCATTGTGCTATCTATAGTTGTTTTATATGGCATGATAAATATTTGTTTCCAATTTAATTCTTGTTCTCGAAGAATGCTTTGCCATTTATTTTGAATCTTGGAGTTTTCTGCAGGGTGTTTAATTTGTAGTTTGTAGAATATTTTGTTTGTTTTGTTTTGTTTTGCAAGTATGTTTTCCGTGAATGATGTTCGAGTACATGGTGTGTTATTTGTATTAATTGTAGATTTAATATGTAAGGGTATGCTTTAAATTAATGTGTAATACATTAGGAAATTGCCTGAAGGTATTCCGTATATATAACATATATTCTCAAAAGAATAGAAGTCTTTTATTCTGTAATCGTACAATTGGTCGACATATTTAATGTTTTTTTTCAAACCAATGTTTATAGAAAAAAGTCTTATTGTTTGAAGTTATGTCTTTATTGTTCCATAGAATAGTTTTACTGGTGATTTGGGTTTCTAGATTATGAGTAACTTTAGTCCATGCTGATAAAACATTTGATAGAAATATGTTTTCGTTTGCAATTTCATGCAATATGGTATTGCTGATGTTACATTCAAAAAGTAAGGAGTCACCATATTTTTTTAGGATTTTCTGGTAGAATAATTTCCATTTACTTGTATTGGTATTATCTAGATATCTTTTAACCCAGCTGCATTTGATTGCATTCAAGAATGAGTAGATGTCCGTTAATTGGATACCTCCATTTTCTACAGATTGAATGAACTGAGTTCGCTTAATTTTATCAGGTTTACCGTCCCATATGAAATTAAAAATTTCTGATTGTATATCTTTAATAATATCTTTTGGTGGGTTTGGGAGAACTGTTAGTTTATAAATTAATTTAGGTAGTGCAAACGTTTTCAACACCCTGTTTTTTCCGATTAGTGTTAGTTTACGATGCTGCCATGATTTTAGACAATTTTTAAATTTTTGTAGTTTAGGCAGTATGTTTTTTAGAACTGTTTCATTTTCATTGTTTGTGAATGTTATTCCTAACGTTGTTGCTTCATCTGATGTCCAGTGGAATTTCATTTCTTTTTTAAGTTGAATATTACTTTGTTTAAATTTACCTACTCGTAGCACAGTGCATTTACTTTTGTTAAGTTTAAGACCCGATGCCATTCCAAAAAGGGTAAGCGATTCTATAAGATTATTGAATGAGTCAATACTGTCATTTAAAAAATAAGTTGCGCCGTCAGCAAATAGCGACTGTTTAATTTCTTCGTCAGGTTCTAGCGATATTCCATTTATATGTTTATTTGATTGAATATAGTGTGATAGATACTCGATGCATATAATAAATAGTGTGGATGAGAGTGGACATCCTTGTCGTACCCCTCGTTCGATGTTAAAACTGTTTGAGAAGAAGCCATTGTTAATTATTATACTGTTAATATCGGTATAAAATAGTTTTACCCATTTAATTAGACTTTCACCGAAATTCATATTTTCTAAGCAAGAGAACATAAACGAATGGTCTAGTGAATCGAAAGCCTTTTCAAAGTCTGCAAAGAAGATGAGGCCAGAATTGTTTGGTTGGTTGAAATAGTTTATGCATTCTTGTATCAGACGTACATTTTCACCAATGTATCGTCCTTTAATAAAACCAGATTGTGATCTTGAAATGACTGATGGTAATACTTTTTTGATTCTGTTTGAAATACTTTTAGTTGCAATTTTATAATCATTGTTAAGTAGACTAATCGGGCGCCAGTTTGATAAGGATTCTAGGTTTTTTCCAGGTTTTGGAATGAGTGATATTATACCTTGCTTTTGTAGCGTAGTTAGGTTTTTGTTGTTAAATGAATAGTTGAGTGAATTAATAAAATGTGTTTTAATATCGTTCCAGAATATTTTATAAAATTCGACTGTGATGCCATCAGATCCTGGACTTTTGTTATTTTGCATTTCTTTAAGTGCTATTCCACATTCATATTCATTAAGTAATCCGTCGCACAGTTGTTTTTCTTCTTGATTTAAAGCATGGTGTGTATTTTTTAAAGAGGGCGTTATTTTCAACATGTTTTCGTTTATAGAGGGTTTCGAAAAACAAACGTTGTTCTTCTAGTATTTGAGTTCTGTGAGTTATATCTTCGCCATTAACTACTAATTTGTGTACAGTTTTTTGTTCACTTCTACGTTTTTCGATGTTTGCGAAGTATTTTGTATTTTTTTCATTGTGTTCAACATGCTGTGCACGTGCTCGTAATATTATTCCATTGAGTTGTGTATGATAAATTCCTTCTAATACTTGTTTGATTAATGTTATTTCATTCTCAATGTATTTTGTATCGTTTGTGTTTGTTTCATGTAATTGTTTTTCAAGTGTTTCAATGATTTTGATGGTTTCAGTTTCAAGTTTGCGTGTTTCTTTTTGTTTAAATGATGTGTATCTAATCGTTGTGTTACGTATATTTCCTTTAATTACTTCCCAAAAGGTGTTTGGGTTTGCATCTTTATTATTTTGAACTGTATTGAGTATTTCTTGTTTTATTTGCGTTTGGTATTGTGTATCTAATAATATGCTGTTATTGATTTTAAAGTATCCTGGGCCTCTTTCAGGTTGTATTTTGTGTATTATAAGTTCAACTAGAGAGTGGTCAGTCATGAATCCTGGTTTTATGCTACATGTGTCAATAATATTGCAAAGAGATTCAGATATTAAAAAATAGTCTAATCTGCAGAATATTGTTGGTTTTGTGTTTGAGTGCCAGGTGAATTTGCTTTCGTTTGGATTTACAGTACGCCAGATGTCTATCATATTGTAGTTTTCAATTATGTTATTTAAAATGTTTCTATTTTTAGGATGCGTATAAAGGTTTCCCTTCTTTTTATCTAGTAATGGGTTAAGGACAGTATTAAAATCACCACCGACTATAATGTTTTTTATCTTGGTTGTTAATTATAAAGGATTGTAATGTTTCGTAAAATGTGGAGTCATCTATGTTAGGGCCGTAAACGTTGATTAATGTTAATTGTGTTTCGTGTATTTTGATATCTATACTTGCTTGTCTGCCAATTATTATTTCGTTAAAGTTTTCGACTGTGATCCCTATATTATTTTTTATCAAAAAAGCAATGCCTTGTTTATTAGTATGTTGTCCACTGAGATAGATGTCTCCGTCCCATTCATCTTTTACGGTTTGTGCTAAAGTAGGTGTCAAGTGACTTTTTTGTAATATGATCGAGTATTTGATAAGGCTGGTGTGTGTTAATTTGGGTATCATTTTATTAGGGAAAGTTTTGTTTTGATAAATAACTGTATTAAATTGCATCTCACTGAAATCCTTATCTCCAAGTACAAAAAATTCTATGAGCAACACCATTTGTCGATTAGTACATGACCCCACCCTGATACCAGTTAATTATGTGCCTCCCTTTGGAAAAACGCGATAAAATGGATAAGCGTAAAGTACTGTCCCATATTTGCCTGTGCAATCTGCAACATTTCTGGTTTTATGGTATCTTAGTGTTTAAAAGGAGTCTCTTAATCTCACCAAAAATGCCGTTAAGTTGGAGAATGTCGTCTCGGATTAGCCTGTGTGGACTGCACAGAACATTTTTGGACACAATTTATGCACATGCATAAAGCCTAATTCATATAGTGAGGCTAAAATGAAAATAGTGATACCATGATCTAATTAACAGTGGCCTAAACATGTCAAATGAAAAAAATCCGAGATATTTTCATGATTTATCTCTGACTTAACAAGAGCTGTCAGAAGACAGCACACTCGACTTTTCTAGTGCTTGACACTATAATGTAAGCCATCATGGGTAAATTGTTCATATCCAATAAGGTCAAGGAAATATATCTTTTGGTAAATTCCAGCACAATTGAACTTTTTTTGTTTCGTAAAAAATTAGAGTCGGTGGGTCCTAAAATCATTTTTAGCGAGGCTGTTTTCGGAGAAAACCTTAGGAATTGTCATAGCCTGCTCGGCGTACACCATTATTTTATAAATCCACCTTTGTTTATAATACATCAGAACAACTGTTCTTGATTCTGATAAATTATTCTTAAAGTGATAAACTTCTTATAAATATTTATAAAATTGTCAAGAGCGCGATAAGATGTTTAAACACATCCTGCTAGTATATCAAAATGGTTATAAACACAGAAATTAATGTGCCCTCTAGAAACTTTGAAACTTCATATGTAGATATACCTTTATGAGTTCTACACGCCACACCCATTTTGGGTCACTAGGTCAAAGGTCATGGTCACTGTGACCTCTAACAAAAAGATTTCTGACAAGCTTTCGCAGCCGAGCGTGGCACCCGTTATGCGGTACTTTTGATAAAAAATTCTGGCCTTACTCGCTGCAAATTTTATTAGCAGGAGCTGTAATTTTGTGACCCGCTAAGACTTTTTTTAATTTGAAAATCGAGGTTACATGTGCTTCATTAATATATAAAGAGCAACACATTTCTCTGCAAATTCATTATGCTTAATTACGAAAATAAAAAATACTTCTGCTTGTACATAAGATTTATTCTAGTCTGGTACAAGAGATGTGTTCTTCAGAAACACAATGCCCTCTACTGCACCGCTTTTATTTTTTATTTTTTTTATCATTTGGAAGGTACAGATCAAGTGTTTTCCTTGTAAAAATGATCTGTACATGCCAAATGATAAATATAAATTATCTCCCTTTAAAGCTTGCTACTTCTCTTGCAGTGCTTTCCACAGGAATTTTGTCAGGCACCCCGGGGCTGATAGGGGTGGTTAGGGAGGGGTGTCCCCTGCCGACGTTGATTTTTTAAATTTAACGTGCCAATTCACGTTATGTGGTGCGTTATAACTCAAAGAAAACAGCGTCAAAAGGTGTCATTTGGTGCGCTATGACTCTTCAAGAACATCCCCCGGTCATTAAAAAAATATATAATTTTTTATATTGTTTAATTGTTTTAAAACTTTCCCGCACAGATAGTAAAATATCGACTCGAACGCTTTCCCAATACATCCGTTTTAACCCGACCCTATTACTGTATACTTACTACTTTTCAAGTTTCTATTTATTACCCGATAATCCCGTTTATTCCTTTTTTATAAATCACTTTCTGGTAAATATTTACGATAAAAGCTCTCAATTATTTCTTTAACACAAACTTTGCCATTTTTCTATAGTATCAAATAAATTTTAAGTGACTATAAATTTGATGAAATATTGCCTCTGAACATGCGTCAATTCCCTGATATGTTGTGTGCTTGTTTAAACGCTCAATACATGCACGCTTTCTATGCAATGATGCGACGTTGTACATGCTGCATACTATTCGCGCTCTTTTTTAATTGAGAAAAATATTCGACACAAAATAAATTTGCACTGCTTATTTGAAGCAAAAATATTTTAACGTTGCGGTAACGTTTACATTCGAAAGTGTGCTTCGGATTAAAAACGAGTTAACATCTACTTACGGGCATGGGTTTCGGATTACAAATTTAATTATTCCCATTTGAGATTTCAACAAATATTAACAGTCGTGTTATGAATTCAATGATAATTTGTTTAAACACTTTACGAGTCGAATAAATGTTTTGACGGAATTATGCATGAAATTCACGTTGTCCACGAGGATTACGGCCGGTTGCCATCATCAGTCTTCTAAGTATCGATTATCGGACGAAACATTTACAAGTGTGCGTAATTAATTCAACGAAAATTTGTAAAAGCGCATTACGTGTCGAATAAATGTCAGAAAAACGAGGTGAATCAGTTCTATAAATGGACATGATGAAATAAACATGTTCTGGAAGTAATTCGTTATCGCATAATTGTAACCGGGAGTCATTAGCACAATTTACTCGCTATAAGTAATTAATTGTTTACCACTTGCAATTCATTTCTCGTAATAATTATGAGTCATAGGTAACACCTGTTTACAGTAAAATGGTGTGATGATGATGATGCCCGAAACCGTCTTTAATGAACTGTACTGTACTAATTAACGGTTTTATATTACGTAAATGGTACAACTTCTTGCTAATCAAGCTGCGATAAAATCTTACTTCGTGCCCGACGTCAATCACAAATAATGGTCGATAGTTAACCCCGCCCTCATAAGCATCCGCGTAACCGATTGGACGATGAACATCACAGTTTGACGACTGGAGAGTTACCAGATACATCCTTGTCAGCATTTAAATGACTGTGTAATGTGGCTAATATAATCGATACGCGCGTCATGCTATTCTCTTATCAGTGGATTATCAATTACCCCATGTGGTGTTTATGGCGATTACTTGTGAAAGGAGGTACCGAGTGCTCTTTTAAAACAGGGAATATTAATACACTTATAGAGAAACCTTGACCTTTTTTTGGACAATCTCCGCTTTCTTTTACTGAAAAATACACTGATCGGAAAATTTGAAGCGCCCGGGGACTTTGATTGTAAACTTCAAGCGCCCCGGCTAGGGATAGTTAAATGGCCTGTGGAAAGCCCTGCCTTGGATTTGTTTTTTTTACCTTTGACCTTGAAGGATGACCTTTGACCTTGACCTTTCACCACTCAAAATGTGCAGCTCCATGAGATACACATGTAGAAGTTGCCATCTTCAATATTGCAAAATGTATGGCCAATGTTGAAGTTTTCGGACAGACGGACGGACAGACAGTTCAAATGCTATATGCCACCCTACCAGGGGAATACACAACAGACAAATGGCCATAATTTTTATAAAAGTCTTCAAAACAAACTACCAAACTACTATTTTTCAGATCACATTTAGGTTATTCAACTGTTAAAGTCTGATCTAGATCCGCCCAATAGTTCAAGAGGAGTTTATAGCACAAACTTCGGGACATACCTGATATATGGATGGAAAACTCCATGAGGGCATTACAAAAACACTCACCTTATCAAATTCCCCAGAAAAGTATTACAGAAGTTTTAAACACAGTTCAGATCTGCAAGATTTCAAATGTCTGAGATTGTTAATGCAGGCAAACCATCTGTATTATACATATATATGTGTATATCTGAAACATCTGAGATAATAACACTGCAGACTTAATGTTAATGTTGCCATGGTTTCCACATCACAAGTCTCATTTCTGAGGAGTATCTGCATCCACCAGTCAGGTTTATTACAAAATTATATTCTGTACAATATGAACACTAAAATAAAATATGTATCATTTCACAGCTGAATACATTTAATATAAAAATAAAAACTATTATTCTATATCCAATAAATTCATCCAATCGGCATTCTTCATATGTACCACGTGACCGTCCAATATATTCCGGTATTGGATCCAAAAAGTCTGTATTTTTTCCATATTGGACAGTTGAGTACAAGTGCACTAAGCAATTGTTTTATAACGATAAAAGCCGTTACCGAGAAAAAGTATCCGAATGTACTATAATCGATTCACACAGGCGATATTTTGCTTGTATGTCTCTTTTTAATACTTTCCTATTGAAAATATGAGAGGAAATAAAGAAACGAATCGAGAATGTGATATTTAATTAATTTTTATTGTTAGAAACTAAAAAAAAATGCAAAAGCAAGTGATATTGTTATTGCTAGAAATTGAAAACATATATGCAACAGCAAAACAAAAAATCAATTTTATTAACCTCAATGACAGCTTTAATCCAATGCTAGCCTAATAACAACTAAGTTACAATGATATGCATTTCCATTTTCCATTTTCTGTTCTTCCATCCATTTATCGAAATGTATTTTAATCCACAGTATTTGTTGATAGCGTTTGTACACATGCTCACCATTCTGACCCAAAGGCCAAAACACAATTTACGAATTCGTAATCCTGTCGGAGCGAGTTGTTTTATTCCTATCGAAGTTAACAATTATGCATGACAAACACACAATCCGAAATACGTTTTGCCTTTTGGATTCGTTCAATGCTATCAAAATGGTATAATTTGCTACTAGATTTATTAAACACTACCACCTCCATATTGTTGTCCCTAAAATGCAGAGTCTTGCTTATACTAGTATGTTTCGTCAGAGAAATGACGTCACACGAGATACGTCATAAAGTGCGTAATCAATGAATGAAAATAAAAATACGGAAAGCTGGTTTGGTAATGAGGATATAGAATAAAAAGTTTATTAGACGTTTAAACTGTACAATACGTGATATATTTGGACTCGCACACAGTTTGAAGTCATATTGGACTCGCCTAACGGCTCGTCCAATATGACTTCAAACTGTGTGCTCGTCCAAATATATCTCCGTATTGTACAGTGAAACGTCTAATAACCTATAATTATTGTACTTTCAAATACAAACTTAATGTTTCATAAATTAAAACTAGAACTAAGAAGTGAAATAACTTAATGAGATTTACCTACATTTTACGGTTAAATGTGATTAATATTTTAATTTTTAAGACATGCACCAGACTAAATGAAGTAAACAAGCAAATTTGTTGAATTTGTATCCCCCGCAAAATAAACTTAGTTTTATGGTTCGGTGCAAATCCCTTGATATACAGGCTAATCATTAAGTGTAGGGTAATAATTAATAAGTAGTAGTTAAGTGTAGGGTAATTGTTTTTATGAATTGCAATTCTCCTCATTTATAGATACACACCCATGAAGTTTCATGTTGAAATTTTGTAGTGTATCTGAGATATAGCCTTGAAAAGTTACATTATACCAAAACAACAAAGGGCAATAACTCTTATTTAAGAAAGTGAAGGGTAATAGTTCTTAAGCAGGGCACTTCTCTTCAATAATATACATACACCAATGAAGTTTTATGTTGAAATCTTGCTTGGTATCTGAAATAAAGCCCTAAAAAGAAATCATCGTATAAAAACAAACAAAGGGCAATATCTCTTATTTAAGAAAATATAGGATTATGCTTATTCTGCATCACATCTCCTCATTGGTATCTATACACCTACGAAGTTTCATGTTGATATCTTACATAGTATCTGAGCTATAGCCGTAATAAGTTTTGTGACAGACAGACTGATAGACGGTCCGGTCCGACAGACAAACTGATGGACAAGCCCAAGTCAATATCCCTCTGCCTTTTGCGGGGGATAACATGTAGACAAAAGGCAATTATTTAAGGGTCATTACTCCAAAATGCCTGGTGGAATTTGGACGGTTATTGAACATTGACTCCTTACGCAAATAAACATTTACAGGAAGTTTGGTGACAATCAGACTGATACAAACTGGTTGAGTAAGAGAGCAGAAAAAGTTCGATTGACTGACTTAGGGACTGAAGGTTGCACACTATGGAAACTTAGCATCAGGCAATTCAGAAGATCTAATTTAAAATGCTTTGCAAAACTAGAATTATGATAACAGTATTTAATTAAAGTGGCCAAAAGAACCAACTTTTCAATAGACATTAACTGATTTAACTTGCAAAACAAACATTGTGGGTGAAGGTTATGGCATATTTAACAATAATATTTGTTACAACCATCAGATGTGAATTCTGTGAATTCTTTTCTGGAAGAAGATACATTATTGCATGCAAGGTATTTTAAGAACCAAAGGCAACAATCACCTGTAGGAAAGACACATGCAACAATACTCAAAACCACATAACATAATTTGTTCAGTAAAAATAACCAAAGCATTGGCCTGATGTTTCACATACAATGTATATTGAAGATTATATTGAAATGTCAGTGTTCTTCTGCAAAAAGAAACAACCTTTTGTGGTATCAGACATTTATCCCTTAGCAACACCAACACCTTTGAAAACAATAAAACGCCACACAGCAAATGTTCCAAGCACAACATAATAGCAAATGTCTCTGCATTGCAGTTTCCATGGATTGCAGTTCTAACACAGTGCAATGTCAAATGAAAACAACACACTGGTCTAGTCATTTTAATTCACCTTATTTTAATCCTCGTGCTAGGAAAGAATAAAGTTAACCACCAGTGCCTATCAATTGGTAAAAACACACACACAAAAAGGCCTATTTGATAAATTTCATAAATAAAGACAAAAATAGGACTATGATCTATTACTAATCATTGTTTGAATTCATACCTGTATGATAAAAAAGTGGCTCACAGGAAAGTGTCACGAAAGTATCAAAATTAGGTCTGTATGTCTATTAAAGCAACATCAAAAATTCATAAATACTAATGAGACTGCGGAAAATCACTGCTTCACAAAATGGTGTAATTTAATATACATATTAATACAACCACATCTAAACATACTTAATATACATATTAATACAACCACATCTAAACATACTTACTGTAGACATTATTACAAGCGCCACATCATAAGTGTTTACAATTTTGAATGCACTATATTTGTCTGCATGGAATTTTGTGGTAACAAAAAAGTTTAGTGGACACATTAATTTGCGGATTTCTGAAACAAACAAGAGATGCATTTGTCAGAAACACAATGCCCCCTACTGCGCCGCTTTGACATATTGTTTTCTTTTATTATATCCCTTTAAAAATATTTTTTCCCTTGTGAAAATGATCTGTACCTGCCGAATGATATAAAATATAAATTTTCTCCCTTTAAAGCTTGTAACTTCCTTTGGATTTTGTTTTTTTACCTTTGACCTTGACACCACTCAAAATGTGCAGTTCCATGAGATACACATGCATGCCAAATATCAAGTTGCTATCTTCAATATTGCAAAAGTTATGGCCAATGTTAAAGTTTTCGGACGGACGCACAGACTGACAAACAGACAGTCAGACAGATGGATAGACTGCTATATGCCGCCCTACGGTGGCATAAAAAGGGAAATGTGCATTGGCCATTTTATAATATGATTGTGTTGAAATCTTGGCATGATCAACCCACAAATGCAAAGAATATTTATAACCCACGAATAATTATGATTTTACAGTTTAGTTTATACAATATGTCTTTAACACAGTGATATTGCCAGAACACAAAATAATCATTTTTTTACAGAGCAATTTTCCTTCCTGACATTAATTGTTCCACTCAATCAAACTTTCAAGGGTTTTCAAGAAAACATAATAAACTTGTCATTCTCCTAAAGAATGCAACAATGATTTCGGCCCATAATGCCCATTATCAATAACCACTTGGGTAATACGAGTAGAGTGTAACCACCCCATACCATTACCATGTCGAGTGCCTTATTCAAACAGCCTACTGGCACGCCATAATGGAATCAAGTAACAGCCTAATGAACAAGGAATAGCTTTCTGACAACTAAATACTTCTTGGGAATCTAAAATTCTAAACATTAAGTCTGCATTTTAAGATTGGGTATGAAGTAAAAGCATGCCTTAATATGACTATTGATCAACTCTTTCCCACTCAGAACAAAAAGTGAAAATGGCTTTTGCAACCAGCATAAAACCAGAGCAGCATTCGAGTTACTCGCAACCTGTTCAGGTTTTATGATTTTTGCTGCTCATCAGTAACTACGGGTTGGAAATGAAGCCTTAAAAACTTGAATTAAGGAAAGGTAATTAATTAACTATAACTTTATGAGGAACTACAAAAGCGTCGAAATACGTATCTTTGTGGTAAATGGTTAATTATCTCTATATATTTCTCATGGTGCATCCACTTTTAATCTATGCGAAACATTTTCAAAGGCATTGTGGAAAAGTGGACATTGGAAAAATATTATCTGAAAATGCTGCTGAGCAGTTGTACATTTATGCTACTCATGGGCCCAAATAATTCAATTTTTTATAAGTTTCAAGTTTTTGTGTTATCACAATCCTGGTGTCCCCACTACAGCGAGAGTCCAACATCTGTATGTTTTCTCCAAGGCAACCACTGCCAGTGTATAAGCGCTTGAACTTGCACCCTACAACAACTTTGCTGATATAAGTTTTATATTCCAGAATAATACAATCTTTTTTATTGGAATTCATATTGCAGATTTCCATTGAAATGTAATATAAACAAAATATACTTATTATTCCACATTGTACTACCTGTTAGTACTTTTCCAAAAACAAATTGTCTTTGATTTTAAGAGAAACATAAATGTGCAACAGAAAACTTATCACAGGAACTTTGGTATGGTAGATGAACCTACTGGTACAAAACGGGAAAATAAATAAAAAAATTAACAGTAGACTATGAGCGCATGATTTAATTATTTCTACAGAATATGTTAGTGATTACAAGTAAAACTATATGATACCAGTGCAATCAACATATCATGAAAAAAACTATGAATGTCTGGCATTGCAGTGCCCAATCTTTCTGTTGAGGTCATATCTTTTTTATTAACAAGTGCTATATAGACAGTACAAGGTCAATATCTACTTGGACACTGGTTACAAAGGGAACAATCTCAATGGCAATCGCATGATGGTGTGAATGGCTTCTACTTGTTCCCCCTTCACTGACTTTTTGAACTGGTCAACATTTTTTTATGTAATATATTTAGCAAATATTTTATGGCAATTAAGAGACTATGCTTGAAAATCTTGATGTAAATTTTGACACATATGTCTTTTGGTTTATTGTCAACATTGTTGTCAGACTTTATTCTAGATAATAAAGTTTAAAGGAGTGTTACAAACATTATATCAACAAAAGTGGCTAAGTAACAATACCATTCCATCTGAAAAGCAATCAGGAAATTCTCCCTTTCCTCTATTTCCACAATATTTAATGATTTAACAAGATGCAAATTAATAGATTACCAAATCCACAAAAAAATTTACCAAAATCAACCACAAGAACAATATGAGAATTAAATACCAAATGTTAACAAAATAATCACAAGATTCTTTCTTTATCACGAAAAATGTCAATTTTTTGTAAAAGATGATCAAATAGTTTAAAGTTAATGTCTGAAAAACCAATTACAATATCTCACAATATTTCCGGGCCAGGTATATAAGCTCATTGCATTTTCATGTGGCACACTAGATGTAACTATGATATTTAGGCATTTTGCCATGAATTACCTTCAGATTTTCAGATTTATTATTTCGATGCATGTTGTAAGTTCTCATGAAAGCATAAGTAGCAGGGATATTTTCATGCATTTATGGGGCCTACAATAAAGTGTTTGTTGAAAATTGTCTCAATATATCTGGAGTCATCCACAGTTTTCTATTAAATCTTTATAATATTACCATTTTTCTATCATAACTAAAGAGGGCAAGATATGACTAGTAAAATAATGGCAAAATGGATCGTTACATCTTACAAATAAGAAATAAATAAAATGAACAAATTAAAACTTTGCTTTGCAGTCTAAATCTTTTTTTTCCTGTCCTATCTATTTATTGGCAAGTTTTCACATGTATTGGCAATTGTTCCCATTATTTTTATTCCTTTTATGATGCAATGTTATTCTCTTTCATGCTTTGAAAAATGATGCAAACAGGTGGTTCAAGTCCAAGGACCATAACTCCAACAAAAATCAATGGGCCGGAAGGAATCTCACACTTAACCTTCTTTTTGTAGGTAAACACACATTAAAAAAATTAGCTCAATATCTGAAATTGTTGCGTAACAATTCTCAAGAAAACGGAATGCTGGATGGATTGACGGGGGCATAATAATAACTTTTTCTTTATGATTACATTTGCTTAAAATTTAGAAACAGGTGCGTATTTTAACAAAGCCATTTTAACAAGCAAGATTCAGGGCAAGGAAACAATTGATACCAATTTTGACATGCTAGGAGAATTTTGTTATTTTGCGATAGCAGTTTTTACCTTTTTGGTCCAAAACGTCTACAAAAAGGGGTAATCATGTGATGATCTAAGGGAAGTCATACTGGTGACGTCAATGCCCAGGCAGATATTTTTCGCCATTTTTTACCCTACATTACATTTATTAGTTTTTAAAATGCTAAGAAGAGACTTTTTTTAACGAAAAATACCAACGAAAAAAGCGGAAAGTATTGTACTGATTAGCTTGTGCAGACTGCACAGGCTAATCTTGGATGACACTTTACGCAAATGCATTAAACCAACTTTTCACAGAGCACGGTCCAACAGGTATTTACATCACTTTAATAATGTTTAGATTTCATAGTACTTGAATTCATCTCTAAAGTAAATCGAATCAGATTGAACAAAGCAAACAATTTGATACTAAGGTAGAATATATTTAAAGCACAAAAACCAACAGAAACCCCAAAACTCATTTTACAATTATCAAGTGTAAGTGCTCAAGGGGTTATCATCATATAGTCAAACAACATATTCATTCGCACTGAAAATAAAGCATTCTAGTGATTATATTTCATAATTAGTTTCAAAATCGGAATGAGGTTTAACAATTAGGAATATAGCAGGTTTGGCATAATCTTTTAGAAACAGCTTGACAAGCCTCATGACCATTGTATTCTAAGCCTCATCTGATATATTACAAAACCACAAGGCAGCAACCTCTTAATTCACCATTATGCCAGTAAGTTATAAAGACTTATAAAATGAACCAAAATGACAGAAGTATAAACCATCAAAACATGACTCTAGAGGGCACATTAATTTCTGTGTTTATAACCATTTTGATATACTAGCAGGATGTGTTTAAACATCTTATCGCGCTCGTGACAATTTTATAAATATTTATAAGAAGTTTATCACTTTAAGAATAATTTATCAGAATCAAGAACAGTTGTTATGATGTATTATAAACAAAGGTGGAGTTATAAAATAATGGTGTACGCCCCAAATCTAAATTTGTCAAAAATACTGATTAAAAATAAACCATTTGCTAAATATTTAAACTGATGCCTTTTGTTTTTTGTTGCCATTTATGTGATATTAAACCATTGCAAATTACTAATATTCAAACACACTTTCTAGAATTTTGTGAAATTGTACCTTTCTGAGTCATTTACTGTCCAAGGCCAATGAGCATGGGAAGTATCAAACCATTCGGTGAATCAGTTGACAAGTTATTGATCAAAAAAGGATTCACACTTATCGTGACAGTGACCTCGACCTTTGACCAAATGGCCCCAATTTCAAAAGGGACCATCTACTGGCAAAGGCCCAGTCACATATCGGAAGCATCAAGCCAATTAATCAATCTATTCACAAGTTATTGGTCGGAAACAAACTGTTCTACTGAAAGACAGACACACAGACCAACAGACAGATCAACATCCAGCAAAACAATATACCCCCACTTCTTCAAAAGGGGGGATAATAAAAAATAGTTTTCAAAACTAGTACTTTGAAACCTGTTTTTGTGTTTGAATATGTTTGACACCATCTTTACACCTGGGTATGTCAGACAAATTTTACAATAAAAAGGTTCATTAATAACAACAACATCCTGAAATTTCCTTTATTTACATAAGCCACACATTTCCCTGCGAATGCATTATGTTGAACTACAAAAAAGAAGAACAATTCCTTTGTGTTTCTTATAAATATTAATATTAGTAGAAAAAACAGACAAAGGGATATAATTTTGACAAAAATGTAACATCGGAATATCCATTTTTTCAGATTATCTTCACATTTAGGTTATTCAACTGTTAGATCCACCAATATTTCACAGGGAGTTCAAGACACAAACGTGTGCATGTACCAGATAAATGTATGGGAAATCCCAAGAGACCATAAAAACACACACTCACCTTATCAGATTTTAAGGCAAAGTATGACAGAAAATGTAAACACAATTCAGATCTGCAGGATTTCAAATGTCTGAGACTTTCAATGCAGACAAACCATCTGTATAGCTGACACATCTGAGAAAATATCGCAGCAGAATTGTTAATTTGCAATGGTTTTTACATCATAAAGTACCTGCGTCAATTTTTTGAGCAGTATCCGAACACATCAAGTTAGCTAAAAAGTCATGGTATATTCATTTAACTGCCTATTTACATGAATTTCTATATATCATTCATCTTTTGTTTCTTAAGACATAACCACACCAAATTAAAGTACAAAAATAAACCAACGCCAATATTTCAATGGCCAATGCTCCAAAATGCCTAGTGAGATTTGGTTGATTATTACACTTCACCTGTGTTGTTTGCAAATAAACATGTACAGAAATATTGGTGACAAGAAGAAAAATGTTTGAGTAAGAGAGCAGAAACCAAAAAGAGTTGAAAGACTAATTGATGGACTGACTGACAGGACACTGAAGAAACAATATTGCCTATCATTTGGGGCATAATCGAACATGGATGATTTAATCTAAAATATTCCACAATACTACAATTATGATTGAAGTATATAACAAGGGACACAATTATCACAAAACCAGGTTTTCAATTAAAAAAAAGTCTGATAAAGGGAGACAATTCAAAATGTGCATTGTTAACCCCCTTGTTTCAAATTTAATCTATTTTTACTCGTGGCGACCTTGATTTCAATTTGAAAAAAAAACTGATAAAGGAAGACAACTCAAAATGTGAATTGTTACTGATTGTTCAAAGTTACCCCCTTGTTTCAAAATCATCTATTTTTAGTCGTGGCGACCTTCACCTTGGAGATCTCGACGTTATGCTTTCGCGCGAAACATCGTCCAATAATGGTGAACAAATGTGCAAAATGATTTTAAAATCTCACAATGAACGGCATAGTTATGGCCTGGACAAGCTCATTTATGGCCATGTTTTACCTTTAAACTCAAAGTGTGACATTGACCTTGGAGATATCGATGTTATTCTTTGGCACGACACACCGTCCAATGATAGTGAACAAATGTGCCACATGATTTTAAAATATTACAATAAATGACACAGTTATGGCCCGGACAAGCTTGTTCCGCCTGCCGCCTGCCCGCAAACATTCGCCAAACTAATAACCAGTTTTTTCCTTCGGAAAAACTGGTTAAAGAACCTGGTTAAAAAAAGCAGCCAAACAAGCTAACTATTTAAAAGATGGCGCATGCTTTTGCTTTTTAATAAATCATGCTGAGTAGTGGTCATTGCATATTTAACAGATTTATTTGATTGAGAAAAATACATGATTGCAAGCAACGTATTTTAACCCATTTATAGGCCAGTAAAAATAGAATTTGACGTACAACAAATTACAACAGAAACTTTTTTTACATAAATCTTATAGTAAAGTCATATTGTATTACGGAAAAAAGTCCTTGAAAAAATTCATTGTTTTTAATCCATTTAATCGTTTTTAAAATTCCACATATAATCTGAATCCGCATTGCCCACTCAGCACGCCATACATCTTGAATACTGATGACGTGTATTAAATGCAGTCTTATGAATGCATGCAATGTCTTTCTGTTTCATCTCAAATTGGTGTTACCTGATACAAAGGACTGATAGCACAGCCACACAACAGAGATAACTGTATATTTGTCACTAAAATATTTAACTGACCAGATTTCCTAGGTGTCCCAAATATAGTACGCTGGTCATTAATGGGTTAAATAAATTAATTAATTAATATTTAAAAACATAATATTATGGTTCTATAAACATGGATGCGAGTTCTGCTGCTGTCAGGTAAGACATTTTACGGTGTTTTTATTGCATTTAGTCGTAAATGGTATTTACTTTGATCATAGATGCCATTATTTTCATAATGCTATAAAATAGTCACACATTTTCACGATATTCACGTCTTACATTTTAAGGGATATATTTACCGGGCAATGGTTATAAAATGACGAAAATCACGATTATCATGAAGAGCATTGGTTTAAACATTTTTGCAGTGCCTTAATAATGAGAATGTATATACATGCTTAACAGATTTTTGTCATTTTTTGATGGTCGCTTAGCGACCGTCTAAGGTGGTTAGTCTAAAATTCAGGTCGATACGGCATAGCTACTAGGAGCCCAATACCCGCTTACTACGCATATCCGCGCGAGAAAGAGTTGTATAATTTATGCAAGAGGTTTGAGTTCTCCAATTATATTCATTCACAAATGGAAACATGATATTAATATCGTGTTAAATGCAATAGTTTCGAACGGCGCTTTTATAGAAAAAAATCAATAAACAATGATCGTATTGTACGTGTCGCGGAGGAGATTGTTAATGAATTAATAAAATAGTCCACTTTTTGCAGCGTCTTCATGACGTAGTATTTTTGCCATTCATAATATGAGGCTATTAACAGATGCGCCTGTCGATAAACAAAGGAAAGTCCACGGGCGATAACAACGCAATAGGTTACGCTCTCACATACACCTCAATGGCGTAGTACAGGTCGTAAATTGAGGCTATTAATAGATTCGGGAAAAAGTTAACGCTTATTTATATTCTCAATTTATAAAACGTTGAACATAAGTTCAACAATAACTTCAGCGATACGATAGACAAAAACAAAAAAAATGTTTCATAATCGCTAAACCCAAATATAACAAACAATTTATAATAATAATACGAATGACTTGTTTCGTAACCTCGTTCATGTAGGAAAACGTTCGTTGGTTCTCAACAGATAGCGGCGATCGTTTGTATTTACGGGTGCTAGCAACGCAATAAAAGGAGGTTAATAGAAGGTTTAGCTTGTTTATATTCACATTAGTTCATCAATTATTACAGGCATACTATAGGCAACCTCGTAAATGCTTTATAATCGCTAAAACCGAAAACAACTAAATATATTATATTAAATATATATATAACAATAAATATCTTTTAAAAATGTAGTCGGCGTAAACGCTGACTTTGAAATAAAATTTGCAATTTACTTTTATAAATAAATAAATACAAATAAACAAAAGTTAAACTATTGTGTTCTGTTTTTCACTTGTAAGTTGCATATTCACCGCATGAAATGTGTGTTAGCATTGTCAAACCACACATTAGTGTGAGTAGATAAAAAATATACTACTGGAGAGCACTTCATATCGCCCCTTTGGTGCAAAAAGGTACCAAATGACATTTTGGTCAAAAATGACATTTTAGTATATTTAATTATGACTTTGTATAATCCACATTCTGTAAAAATATCTAAGCTGTAGCTTGTAAGGTTCCAAAGATATAGGAAAATGTAAAAAGGTACCAGGTGAAAATTGCAACATTTGTTTGTGCAAAAAGGTACCATATGACACATGGTACCTTGTTGCACCAACGGTGTGTGGGAAATTTAAATAACCTTTTTGCAGACATGAAATGAATGTGTCCACATTTTTGTTAAATATAAATGTGTATAGTTGGTACCTTTTAGCACAACTATGAATACACTAACCATACGCAGGTAACAATCAATTGTTTTATGTTGATTTCTTTATTTTAAAATTATCATGGATGGTAGTAATTTATTTCTTGGAGCAGTCAGGAGAAGAACATACTTTATATGTACCAACGTTTCAAAAGGTAGCTTGTAATTTCACAGTTTTTACAGAAAAAAGTGTTAATTGTGTTTAAAAAGTATAATCAATATATTCACTATATGGTGGTATTTGCTTCACAGAAAGAAGACAAGGTTTGGTCCGATGAAGTTTATCATACATTTATAAAAGAGGAAGTTTAATTCTTATTACGAGTCCTTACCGACGATCAGCACCGAAAAGGATTTTATACCTATGGAGTCGGATGATTAAGATACTGATATTGAGTGAAGAATGTTGACAATGTGGATATTATGGTTTCTCTGCATTTTTGTTAAAAACTGACATTTGCAAGATAAATTTTCAAGAATGCTATTGTTTTTTAACCTTAACAATACTTAAATTGTTTACCTTTACAGATGTGTCGCATCTTTATAAACGTTTATACTTAACTGTTGATAATAAAGTATGATCATCATTTTCACTTTCCAGTTTTGTGTGGTGCAAAAAGGTACCATATGTCATAGTTGGTACCGTATTGTGCCTTTTTTTTTAATACAACACACATAAATAGTTTGTGCAAAAAGGATCCAAGTGTGCATATGGTACCTGTTTGCATGTTGTTTACCGTTATATTGTAAGGTTGTATTTATATCTAACCATGTGCACAATTACAGTCCTGAGTTGTCTATAGTTGATTTGATATAGACTTTAAAATCTTTAAACGCGATTTTCTCAAAGCTATGAAAATGTCACTTGGTACCTTTTTGCACCAATGGGGCGATATGTTTCCTCATATGCCTTGTTATGAGTATCTTTCTTCACTATCGAAATATATCATATGTTGATATTTGATTTACACGCAGTTTTCTTTCGACACATTTAAATCACACGTCAATAGCACAGTCATGCGAAAATTGATCCTATGCGTTTCGGCAAGCGCGTGTTAAACCCAACATGTGCTTTTGCGCAGTCAGGCCATAAGTGATGCTGTTCGCTATAAATCACTCAATGTGTTATGTTTCTCCTTACATGAAGGAGAGATAGCTGAGTGGGCTATTTATATGATGGGCGCATATGGAATAAGACCCATTTTCGCATGACGAGGGTCATTAGAAATCTCATTGCGTATTGAAAATGCCACATTTAAGATTGATGCATTTTCATACAAAATTGAATTCAAAATAAGAAACTTGTTAATAATGGCAGCCTATCCACACATTAAGGAATGAGTTCCAGACGTGCTGACCAAGTACGGCAAACATTGTGGTATGATAATTAAACGATTTTCTCTTATCGTGACACTATACTATTTCGCTTATGATTGTTTTCTCATCTTTGAGGCGCAAGTGAAATTCTGCGAGATTGATTGTAACGTGTAATTGTAACAGGGCAACACTTTGTGTCGTTTGAGCATACAGAGAGTAGTCCGGAATTCCTTACACTGAACAGTGCTTACATCCTTTGAATTGAGCACATACGCAGTGATGTACAAAAAGTCAGAGGTTGTATCTCGAATCAGCTTATTAAATATTTGAAAATATTCATGCGTGTCTGTTGGCGTTATGTAAAAGTCACAAAGATGAAAACTGAGTAAAACAGCTACGCCTAAAAGCGAATTAGTGCTCTATACCTATGTTTATGTCAGCGTTGTTGACACCGTGTGAACTGCTCGGGTAACAAGTAAAGCATAAACAGCAATGTTTATATACTTTTATTCCTCCATATACAAGATACGAAGATTATTGTATATTTTGAATTTATATATGGTGTCAAAAATCAAAAGTTTTGTTCACGGAACTTTCATTATGAATTTATATTCTTGGTGAGATAGTTATTTGATATTAGAAAAAATATTCCTTTAATATGATGGTGACTGCAATTTTTTTATATTAAGTTCTTATTACCATTTTCATCATACCTTCTATGCTTTCAGAACGTCCAAAAAGCATGTTGTTTTTATTTTGTCTAAGTTATTTTTATGAAATAATAAGGATGATAAAAAGTGCACACAAAACTCGACCCGTGCGCTATGACACACACTTTATAAAGTTGAATGGCGTGTGTTCATTTTAAACTTGCAATCGATTTTGAAAAATGAATTGCGTGTTAAATTATGCAATAGCGAACATCTTCGGTGCCTTCAGCGCTTTGATTTAAAAGTACGGTAGGCCGTTTCTTCCTTCTTGTTAATGTGTGTATGCTATTTACAACAGTTCAAGTCCTTAAACAAATGCAAATTGGACTGCATTCTTTTGGCAATAGTATAGCCTGTGTGTGTGCAAAGGTCAATTTATCTGTCAATCATTAAAGAACTGCAACAATGACTGAAGACCATGATTATTTATCATTTAATTAATTAAGGAAAGTTTCACAATGGATTTATTTGTTATAGCATTCAAGATGGTATATATGTCCACCAAGACTGAAGGAAGAAGTATTGCCATCCAAGCATTGAGCGATACTCCCGCAAGCCTAGTGGACTCTCCCATCATTCTAATTGGATTAATTTATTTCCAAAATTAGAGATGTCTAGCACATTTATTTCTATATTTAGAATATTACTTACAGAAATTCCTTTAAGCCAACAGCGCAGGCCCTGATGAGACGCTGCATCATGCGGCGTCTCACCTGGGTCTACGCTGTTTGCCAAGGCATTATTTGTAGACGCTAGGCATTAATGGGTTAAGAAATAAAGGCAACAGTTAATCACCTGTAGCAAAACATAAACAACAATACTCCAAACCTCAAAACATGGTTTGTTCAGACAATAACAAAAGCTGTGGCCTGATGTAACACAACCATTGATGGTACTTGGACATTACAAACATGACAGTTCTTCTGCACTAAGAAACAGCATTGGGTGGTATCAGATATGTATCACCTGGCAACACCAACACCATTGAAAACAACAGAAGGCAACCCGGGAGATATTGGAAGCAAAATCCTTGCAAATGCTGTTTACTTAAATTTATGTTGCCCTGAATATTAGTTCTAACTCAGGGCACTGTCAAAGTGAATACAACAGACTGATATATAGTTATTGTTGATCACTTAACTTAAAACTGCATGCCAGTAAAAGAACGAAAAGCATATTTGCTGAATATAAATAAAAAGTACAATTTACTGATCTATTACTAATAATTATTGGAAATCATAATTGTTTGGCAAAAACAAGACTTTCTTGTTGGCAAATGCCATAAAAGTGTCATATTTAGGTCTGTACTTATATTAAAACAACATAAAATAATCATAAATAATTATGAGACTACAAAAACTCATTACTGCATGAAATTGCGATAGTTAATATACATATTTATACAACCACATCTAATCACAAGAGGGCCATAATGGCCCTGTATCGCTCCACTGTTTTTGTATGCGAAAAAAACGTGCAATAAGCATGGGTTGAAATGTACTTAAGCATGTGACTTTCTCTTTCTATCCCTCGTCCCACTGGGCGCTTAAAAGTTGTAAGGGTGAGCTTTGGTATGAATAGAAAAAGTTACTACCGTTTTAACTAAACAGACTAAAAGCCCGGGAATTGTTGCACAGGTCCTTTGCTTATACCGTAGGTACATTTATCTCTCCAAAAGATATTGTCGTTCTTTCTATTTCACATATTTTTAGATGCTGAAGTTCAAATCTACGCATTTGATTTGAAACAGATTCACAAGACCCATAGGACTCAAAATGCCTTAACCCTTTACCAAACGACACATTTTGGACTTTCTCAATTTGAAATAGGTTGCAGACGACAATTAAATTGTAATGGAATATGAAGGAAATGATCAGGTAGGGTAGAAATAATTGTGATAAAAGGAGAAATTGCTCATCTTCAGCAATTTCTCCTTTTATTACAATTATTTATATAGTTGTCAGCTACAAACCCGTAAAATCCTGTTAGTGTTTGGTAAAGGATTAATAATATCTGGTTTCTTCTTAGAGCCTTTCACACATTTATAACAAATACAATTGTAGCATCTTTCTTTGTAAAGGATCATCTCAAAATATAATTAACAACCCACACATTCCTAAGACCAACAGGCCTGAGAATATTATGATAATCTAAAGATTATTTCTTTATATTTATAAATGTATTTAATTAAGTAATACATTTGACTTCTAAGATCAATTCAAACTTATTTTAAGAAAATTATAAAATGGTCAGAAATATATATGGATCGTTGAGCAATTAACAATCATATCCACAATTCATGAGTCACGATTCACAAATGGAACAATGAATCATTAGTTATTAAAAAGCAGCATATACGATAGTTAAGAACATTGCACTTATTAATTCGAACATCTTCTCTTGGATACAAAGGTCGAGTTTACCATGCAGTATCATATATTGACTTTTCTTGAAAAAATTATGTTCATGGAAGTTGTGTTTTTAAAATCAATATGATATTATTAAACTGGTTTAAACACTACAAAAAAGACATGAAATTAACATGTCATCCGAAATATTTTATCCGGATATATGTTCACTTTCGACATTTTTAAATAAAACCCGACTTTTTTCAGTTTCTAAGAAAAACAATCATAACAATTTTTCTTACTTCAATTCCTTTGTAAGCAGTCACCATCTGATCTAAAATGGCACTAAATGACCGGTTTTTATCTCATGTATTTAAGATGTTGTTGTTGTTGTTGGTCACAGCCACACGGCCGCAGTAATCTCCCCTGGTAAACGTCATATGTTCAGTTTTGAGACCTTCATGGCAGGGTCAAATTTGAGCCCAGGGGAATAATTTGAACAAATTTGGTAAAGGCCTATTAGATATCACTACGCACCAAATTTAGTAGACCTAGGCTCTATAATTATGAACAAGAAGATTTTTAAAGTTTGCACAAAATAGGCCTTATTTAAGTATATGTTCATTTTTGTGACCTCCAGGGCAGGGTCAAATTTGTCCCCAGGGGCATAATTTGAACAAACTTAGTAGAGAACTATTATATGTCACTAAATACCGAATTTGGTAGAAATAGGCCCAATGATTTTGGACAGGAAGATTTTTAAAGTTTGCACAAAATGGGCCCAATTTAAGCATATGTTCAATTTTGTGACCCCTGGGGAGCGGTGAAATTTGATCTGAGGGGCTTAATTTGAACAAACTTGGTAGAGGACTATTAGAAGTCATTACATACCAAATTTGGAAGCCCTATGCCATACGGTTATGGACAAGAAGATTTTTAAAGTTTGCACAAAATAGGCCTTATATAAGCAAATTTTCTATTTTTTGACCCCCCGGGCAGGGTCAAATTTGACTCCAGGGGCATAATTTGAAGAAACTTGGTAGAGGACTATTAAGATGTCACTACATACCACATTTGGTAGACCTAGGCCCAATGGCTATGGATGAGCAGATTTTTACAGTTTTCGCAAAATAGGCCTTATTTAAGGAAATTTTCAATTTTCTGACCGCCCAGGGCAGGGTCAAATTTGACCCCATGGGCAACATTTGAAGAAACTTGGTAGAAGACTATAAGGTGTCACTACATACCAAATTTGGTAGCCCTAGGCCCAATGGTTATGGACAAGATTTTTTTTAAAGTTTTCACAAAATAGGCCTTATATAAGCAACTTTCAATTTTTTGACCCCGGGGTAGGGTCAAATTTGACCCCAGGGGCATAATTTGAACAAATTTGAAAGAGGTTCACCCCAGGAACATTCCTAAGAAATTTCATCAGTATTGGACCAGTAGTTTAGGAGCAGAAGATGTTTAAAGAAAAAGCTAACGCACGGACGCACGCACGACAGACACAGGACCATGACATAAGCCCCGCTGGCCTCTGGCCAGTGGAGCTAAAAATCAAGATGATTTACTGGAAGACATGTTTTCAGTTTATGTCGATATAAACGTCAAATGTGGGGAAACATTCGTTTTTTTGGAATATATAATCATAGGACACATTGCTCTGGAATGTTTAACTATCACAGATATGCCAAGCTCAAATGGCAAGTATCATTTTGAGGGTTATACATCTTTGGAGAGGCAACAGCACAATTAGCTTTATATTCGCAAAGGGTCAACTTAGTTTTTCTTTTCTGATGAAGGTAATTGTTAAATTCAACTGTACACTATTTCTCATATTTGCGTTAACACGTGCATCGCATCAAGTCAGTTTTAATCTTAACGACTGATACAATAAGTTATGGGCCATTTTAAATTGTTGTTCTGTACATGTCTTGTAAGCGATCCTTTTGTAATTAAAAGTAGCTTGTAAAGACGACAGTTCGCAAAAATGCTGTACCTAGCTCTGCTAAAATTGAAAATGAAAATGACACGTTCACTTTCCTTAGTGTTGCTGGCTTGTACTTTATCATTAACATTTTGAACCAATATGTATACAGTGTTTTTCTATATTTAATACAAATAGGATTAGCAGAGATTCACGACCTGGACACATAATCATTTCCAGCATGAAGTATTCATCAAGTTTAGGATTCGAAAAAAAAAACACAGGAATAATTGCGATTTACATCCATAGAAAAAGCAAATATCTAAACATTCAGGAAATACACTAACAACCGAAAGACAAAATTACTAGTAAATTTGACAAACCTTTTCGCTCATTAAAAGATAGCAATATGACAACTTTAGACTATGTGTGAAGGCCAAAGACGATATCTGTATAATTACCTTACTATTTATAATCATGTTTTGTTGTCAATCCATTATAGCAATTAGGTTAATCAATACATCAGGTAATCTTCACCGAGTTTAAGATATTGGTTCAACGTCGATACCAAGATTAACACAATGTGAAATGTTTTATTTCGTCATTTATTGCAGAAACATAATCATTCTTCAACAAATTGACTTGTAGCCAACCAAATATAATGGCCTTTTATTTGTAAGTGAATTTGCACTTTAAATGATGAATTATTAAAAGAAAGGCACTTGTTTTGATTTTCAAAAAAGGAACAAAAACATCATTACGAACAATGTTTCGTTGTGAAAAGGCCTGCTTAAATGAAGGTAATGGCGACGTGAATGGTTGATTGAGCAACCTATTATTTTAAGAACTAAGCATGACAGAAATATAATTTACACAGTGCAGCTTGTTTGTTTAACAAATTACAAATATAATCTTGTTGTGTCATCTATATCATTGGCAACATAGTCACTTACAATAATGGCATAATTACCAAATTCATTGTTTCAGATTAATCTGAAAATGCAATCAGAGTTCGCTTGCTTTTGGGGAAATATCGCTGTTTGGATGCAACGTTTTAAACAGAAGTCTTGGAATTTGTATCGATATATATATAACAATGCGCGTATTCAAGCAACTATCATCATATTCTGGTAACATTGGTTGTTTTGTTTGTAAAACATATTAAAACAAACTGATTATCGTTGTTTCACACCGGGGTTTCATTAGTTCTTAAACAGCAACTAAGTTGAAGGCGTCTTATTAAAGTGGAATTTGAACAAACTCTTAAAGGAATCCACAAGCGTTAATTATAACATTTGGGTGGATCCCAATTCTAGCGTAGTCCGTGATATGTGCAGCTGCGTTTTAGACTCACTCAATTGCATTAATGACATAATGATCAGCCAACATGATTAATTATTTGTGCATCTGTATAAGTTATGCTGCGGATGCGACTCAATTTTTCAATCCATTAAATAATAATAAATTCTACACGCATGCGATGGTTTCATTTGTTTGAAACAGAAATTTGTAATTATTGAAGATATTCGTAGAATAAAATGAATTTCATGTCAGAGAAACAAAACATTATTGAATTAAAGCCGAAGCCAATCATCAGCCTTTTAATTCAAGTTGGATTATGATATCAATTACATTATTACCTCCTCAAAATGAAATTTCACACTTCGATGTGAAACATGCTCGAACGGTGTAAAATATGACATAGCGAGATATCACAATACAATTTAGCTGTTTAATTTACTGACATGTGACAAGTTTCTTTTAGTTACATTATTACTCCCTCTAAATGAAATTTCACACTTCGATGTGAAACATGCTCGAACGGTGTAAAATATGACATAGCGAGATATCACAATACAATTTAGCTGTTTAATTTACTGACATGTGACAAGTTTCTTTTCATGAGACCGTGTGTGCAGTTTGATATTCATTGGCAAAGATGCTGTAAATAGTACATGTAACAAATGGTTTTTCAACCACTTTAATGTTATTCATTGACATATATGCTGTCAAGAGAACATGAAACAAATGGTTTTACAATCTCTGTAACGTCACTGTGAATAGTGACTTTCCAATACATTATGGTGTTATTAATATTATATTCGATTGTCACAAACGCCTCAAAAGCCATCATACTTGTAATACAAGTTTCTTATAATATAAATGAACAAGGAAAGGAACACAAACAATTTGATAATTAGCAAGAAAGTGATTCCACTGAACTCTTGAAACGTTCATCATAGTTTTCTATGCATTAGCAACCGAACTTGTTCAAGGACTGTAAGATGTGTTAAAAACACATGCCGTTAACTAATTGCATGCACGCATAGTATATGTATTCTTCTTCTTCCAAGAATTTGCAAATAAGTAAACGTTCTTGTAATGTGTGTGGCGTGTACAGATAAAATGAAGTTGTTATTCAGCGCATTACTGTCAAGTTATTTTATTTGTTTATTTTATGTTTTGTTTTAGTGAGTATTCGCGATATAAGGCAATTTCTGGGCTTAAAAAACTATATATTGAAAAGCGCTTGTCTTTTCATCCCCGGAATATTCATTATATGAGCAGATATTTAATTACATTCTTTGAAGTTAATGTTATTCGACTAGCGTCAATAATATAGAACCAACATTTGCACATTAATGTCTTTCACCAAAAGGAAAATACGAATTAGAACTATTAATGATATTTGACGTATACAATATAAGGATTATGACAATAAAGTCTTAACAGCAACATCAGCATGAGCCATATATAACATACCACTGACTGGAGGAAATAAATTGCCAAACGGTGTCAAGTGTGTTTAAGCATGCCACTCTCGTGAACGAATGTAATTAATTTTCATAATACTTTCAGATGATGCTGCGGAGATATAATGAAATATCCAGTTAAACCTTAATGATTCAGAATATGCGCTCTTAAATTGCGAAAATGATAGATTCATGTTGTTGTTTCTTGCATATATATTCGTAGTGTTTTGATGGTTGTGATCGCGGCATCGGTTTTAGAAGCGATATATTTGCAATGTAATCGAATGCCTAAATTAACGTTTCTCATAATGCATTTTGCATTCATAACCGAAATGTGTGACTCCATTTGAAAATACCTGCTTGAACGGACAGAGCGACTGACAGACGTAACTAGATCAACAATGAATTTACATGGATTCTAAACAGACAGAAAACGACACGTTTTTTTGTCTGAAATTATAAAGTTTAACTGTTTTGACAAAAATGCGATTCTGTAAACATTTGAAAGTTCTTTTATTACTCGTTCTCATTAATAATAACCTACAGAATTACTAAATGCTGGAGAGTGAACAGTTTAAAAAAAAGTTGTGTGGGTTTATATAGTTAGACAAAAAATCATGAGTTTCCACTCACAACGCTGAATAAATAGGGCAGGAATTTCGGCTAATGTTTTTCGATATCTTTTTTAATCTATTTTATTTTACGATTTGATATGAATATGTAATAACATGCAGTATTGTTCCAATATTTCTATTAAATATTGATTCTTAAGTTGCTTTCAGTTTATCTAAAATTGATTCATTCTTCGTTTATTGCTAAACCTACAACAATCTTGATCGTTTAGTGACTTAAGCAAAAGCAATAGGCATTTCAATCTGGAATACCGCAAGCAAAAGAGTTTAGGGTCGGTACAAACAGTTAAGATTGGTCGGGTGAATGATAGCAAACAAACAATATATATATATATATATATATATATATATATATATATATATATATATATATATATATATATATATATATATATATATATATATATATATATATATCATTTATGCTTTAAAGTTGCTATGACCTTGCGAATAATATGTAGTTGGATTTCCGGCATTTGTTAATATTTTGCAAACAACTCGAGCAAATTCACAAACAAACTTAAAAAAAAGTCAGTCTATGCAATAACTTATTTAAAAATATATTGTGAAACGTGCTTCATCATTTGTTTGCGTAACGTCATTATATACAATCAGTATTACACGTTCACAAAAACGTATACTGTATGCTTTGACATTATAATTTGTCTCAACCTCTTAATTTATTATTATGACGTTTTCTTTATCAGAAATCTTATATCCCGTTGTGATAAGGAGTAACGGTGGTACCATTTAATAGCACTATTTATTTCGATCGGATTCATGGGGCCATGTTTTTGTAAACAGTTCTTTGATCATGTAAGAATTGCAAAAATCAAATCCGAAAATAGGATTATATCGTTTGCGAGTAACAATCAAGTATTTGCTAGTCATTAAACCGAACAATTTTGGGCACAAGCGAGTTTACTTGTAAATTACATACAATATACTAAAAGTCAAATACCAAACAGTGGAAGCAATTTTTGCTTCTTGTTAATTTTTTTACAACAAAAAATGGAATGTTGAAAATGTGAATTTAAGTATGATAATAAGAAGCGAAATTCCTGTTTACATTCCTTTGTTTTTATTTTTTTATTTTGGGAAAGTCGCACATGGCCTATAAATCCCACTCGACAATAAAGGTAACATTTGTCATTTTATTGTTAAAACTTGGGTCATTGTCCTGGAATATAAATAATACACATTTTGGCGTTAACCTTTTGAAGTCATACCAAACCGCTCTACTCAAATTGCGATTAATCATTGATACATTATTAATTAATAAACGCATTAATAAAAGGAAAATGTAAGTATATAAACATAATATACACACATCTATTTTACATGAATGAACATGTACATTAAAAAGCTGTGGCGAACACGTTGAAAACCGACGTCGCTGTATATGTATGTAACACTTGTAAATGTCAGACACTGACGGGAATTCTACAATAATTATTATTGACACAAGTTATCATTACGCAGACAACTTTACACGTTTCATTGTTAAATGGAAACATTAACTTAATGATGCTGATGTCGTAAATCACGAGAAAAATATACTTCCGTTGAGTGGAAAAGCACAAATTTCGGTGCATGATGACTTCCGTATAGTTTTCAGCTGTGCCGCATTAATTATCAGCCTAATTGATAATTGAAGGATGTGTATGCTGAAATTGTGTATTGTGTTAATTACACTGCACAAATTATTTTTTTTAAAGTCAAAAACTAGGGATGGCAACGAATACCGATTTTGGTTTTCGAATATTCGGTCATCTTTCCGAACGAATATTCGGATATCCGGTCAACATCTGTTGGAAAAAAGTCAACAAAATCAACTTTGTTTACCGTACCATTACTCTATGAATTCTACTTTCGTTTTTACCTTAAGTTCACCGGAAGTGACTAATTATTGACACAGCGTTGCCGTCGCTAATTCGAAGTTGACTTTGTTTCTTATTTTTTTATTAGACGTTGATCTAATATTCGTGAATACTTGTTTAAAAGCTTGACCGAACAAAGGAATCGGACTTTTTCTATATTGAAAGAGAGATGGGTAGGGGAATCGGCGAATTGGAAGGTAGGTGGGTTCATTCTTGCGGTAATTGAACGGTAACAGTCTAGCTTTCAGTGTTACTAACGTCAAAAATTTCAAAACGTTCATATAATTTGATAATGTTGGGTGACTTTTGTTTATTTTGATATTGAAACTGTTTATAGCTAGATGTTATTGTTACAATTGAATGATAAAAACTGTTTTTAAGCTTTAAATATTGTACATATTGGGCGAAATACCAAAAACATAAGTAAAGTACCTGATTGAATATTGAGTAATTAATAAAAGTTTGGACCTTACGATACGCAAATACTCATTAGAGGTTGAGTAAATTATTTTCTAACAGCTTTTTTGATTGGACAACGTGATTGTAACCATACGATACGCATTTATTCACTTTAATTAGAGCAAAAGAAAAAACATTTTCGATTGGAGAACGCGATTAACGTCAATCAAAAATCTTAGCATAAGTTCTTATTTGTTTTTTTTCTTACACCAAGTCGGCTTTTCCTTTACTCATTTAATCGTTGATCATTTAAAATGTAATTCGAGTCATTAGATCAAGTGCGGGTCGGTATTTAAATTGCCGATGCAATTTGCACCTTTCATAATTTTGACACAAAGTGACTGTCTTTGGTCAATTAAAGTTTCCTAGAGGTAGGCAATTAGCGGGATTTATTCCATGTGTACTGTCATCACCATAGCGACGCATTATCGCGACTACCGGAATAAACACTATGAGATGAGGATAAACTTTTTTTAACAATGTTTGAAACAAATTTCACGAATACAAAGTTTTTGAAATTACTCGTTTTTTAATAAAATTTCCGAATATTCGATTCGGAAACTATTCGAATATTTGGTTCGGGACCGAATATTTGGATATTCGTTGACATCACTTACAAAAACCAATCGTTTAATTACTTAAATGGTTTTGTTTCTACAACTCAACAGCGATGCCTTTTTTATTAAAAAAAAATAGTGTGTGGGCTTAAATAACGATGGAAAGTAATACATCATGATTTATTTTATTCGAAAAAATATGAACTATATAGCAAACATTAAAAAGTAATATTTTTGTTAATATTCAGTAATTGGAACGGTCAAAGCCTCCTTCGAAAGGTAAATGCTAAGCATCCGGGGTTTTAACCATCATTTGTTGTGTTCGGATCTTGGAAGTTGGTCGCGTCCTTTCAGTGTTATTGTAACAGCCATCATAGTAGAAAAATACGTTATGGCAAGTATGTCAACATTACGTTACTTGCAAGTCATCAAGATATATGTCGTCATACTGTAAACAACGCAGAAATAGTTAAATATACAGGACGGCTAAAGAATAAAATATCGTCAGCGATTTATGTGTATATGCCATAAAGAATAAAATATAAATGCTGTTATGCTGTTATGCCACCATTTGAGTTCTTTAAGTATTGAAATCTTATCCTAAGTCGACTAATCAACATAATTGTTGGCGTCATGCGCTTGCGAAAATGACTTGCCATCGTGGTTTAGGCCGACACGTTGAGTATGTTTACGCCATGACACATTTTTCAGATCATGCCATCATATAATTTTGACATCATCACAGCATCAGGGTGTACCATATTTCAAAATTCCAAAGATAACATAAACATGTTTACAACCTTGATTTACAAGAAATTTGGTCGTTTGCTCTCTCCCTTCCAGCATTAAATTTTCCAGACATGAACCTAACATCCACAGGCGGTGGACCAAAACGTTCTGAATTTTTAATTTCATTCGGGTTTTTAATTCATTGCCGGAAGATGTCGCATGCATAATAGCGCCATTGAAGTACTTTTTTATGCAAACGGTGGGCAATTAACTGATTTCATGTTTTTGTACTGAAGATTCTTACTCAACATATCCAAAAGCATGTTTATCTTTTTATTAGAACGCAAAAACGGTATTAACTTTTGATAACATTTGTTGTTTTAATTTACTGCCTGTAGATGTCGTGTGCAAAATAGCGACACTGCAGTCAATTAAATGTGAACAAATTTGACGTTCAGCTTTAATCTTGCCATTTTTATTACAAATTCTCTGTCTTACTCAACATGTACTAATCGCGCTTTGCATATTAATACAAAACGCCAAAGTCTTTTCTTTTCCATGAGATGACTAACAGATATAACACTGCTGATAGATAACGCAACATCCGCGCACAGATTTGACATTTTCCTAGACTAGATCTAATATGTATGTGATTGTAATCGATTCATTTTTTTTTTACAATTTATGTTATTAGTCATTTATTGTCTGTATCCGTTTTCATATTTGACGCATATGTAAAACATTTTATTTTGTAGAAATCCGCACTGAGTATTGTTTATTTAGAAAAAGTTGAAAGCTAAATAAAAACGCTTGAATATCTGAGAGGATTGGTTACAGAAAACCATAGGATATGTATATATAGCGGCAGGCAAAATTTACCGACAAGATTATATCCTTAAAGTTCAAGCGCATGTGGGTCGTTTAAGAGTAAATAATTTTCGTCTTTGATCGACCTATAAAAGAATCATTATGTTTCGTTTATTAAACATTAGAAATCAATTTAAGTTTAAAATGCAAAATGCTTGACAGTGCCTTTTACAAGTTAAGTTACAAGCCTTTTCTTTATTTATGCACGACCATAGCTCAATGATCAGGGTAACACTAAGAAGTAAAACCGCTTACGTCGGATAATTTAAACTTCCGCAATCAAGCAAACAGCGTTTTAGCTAAGACCGTTAACCATTTTGTACACCCTGTCATTTGTCAGTAGCAGGTATTCTTGTAATTGACTGAATATGCGGTTAATTATGCAACATTATGACTGTATAATTAACTTATTTGCGACGGCAAGTGATATCAATATCGTGATTGAAGAATCATATTTGAGACCATTAAATGGTGTTCATATTAACAATTTACTTATAAAAAATTATAAATACATATGAACAAACTATAAAACACGCATTTTAAATAGATAAAATCTGGCATATCTCAATAATCTATTATTTTAAAAAGTATCAGTACAAGAACCTTTCAAACTTATAACAATTTACCTTTATAACTTTATCCCTAAGTGATGATGATTAACAAATGAGGAGTTATTATTTAGTTATTTTAATGGTAAAAAATATGAGGCAAATAAAAATAAAACATGTTTAGTATTAATCAACACTAACACATGCAATGCTTATTCACTTGAGTAGAATGCATTATTTGGGAGTGTCTAAATTTGAAAAACAAACAAACGACATGTTTGCGTTTCAGTTTGGCTTCTTTAAGTTTATTTTCAACTTAAATTATTAATACAATGCATTTAATGGATAAGAAATAATTTTTAATACGGGGGCATAATGTTAATATCGTCAAAATCTTTATGACTAAAAAGGAAACAAATGCAACAAGACATAACAGAAACAATTGGTTATGCAACAATTTGAAATTCATGAATGTAAATTGTTACCATTAAATTACATAAGAATTGAATAATGTATAAGGCATTAAACTACGGGAATCTATTAAGTTACGGTACATGTATTTATTATTGCATGCACTTTTGCAAACATCGTTTTCTGTTTTACTTGCTAACCAAATGCGCATAATTACACGATGGTTATCAAACGATATATAAGTATGATTACAGCAATCATTGCGGATGTGTAGTCATTCTATAGACCGGCTTCAATACACTAAATGTAGATGTTCACACAACACATCATACACTGTTCTATAAGAATGTCACATTGCTCTTCTACTTAATGATCATTTCATACAAAGGGACCGTGCTCTCTGAAAAGGGGGTTGAATGCATTTGCGTAAAGTGTCGTCCTAGATAAGCCTGGGCAGTCCGCACAGGTTAATCAGGGACGATACTTTCTGCTTTTATGATATTTTTTCGTTGACATGGAGTCTCTTCTTAGCAAAATTCAAGTTTTGCTTTGAACGTGAAGTGTGCTGATTATTCCAGTTTCCATGCGGTGAACAAACACATCAAGTTCACTGCATGCATTGCAAATGCCTTTACCGGTCTGCTGTGTGCAATACAATATACTGGATTTGCACAGTATGTAAATTTTATGAAAAATAAAGGCACTCCTTTTGTAAGCATTTTGTCGGGTGTCTGGGAAAGCGTCATTAACCATTTACTCATTCTATTTGATTGATTCATCATCTGGCGAAACGTCAATAAATGGTAGTACTTTGCCTATGATGAAATATTGATTAATCGTCTAGATAACGTTTTAAAACCGATGTCTTTAGCTACATTGGCGAAGAATAAGTGTGCTTTTATATTAAAAGTAACAACACTATAAATCAAATAAAAAAATAGTTTTTTAAATTTAATTGCCATGACCTTATAGTAGTTGCGATCCTTTAAAATGTATTGGGTTTAACCGGAAAATTTTTCAACTGTTATAAAACGTCGTTTAAATTATGTTATTTTTATCCTACTGAAATTAATTACAATCATTAAATACTAATTAATATTGTTTCTAAAGTACCATAAAGTTGGGCCTGCATATATAACACGTTATTTCGATCTAAAACATATTTTGAATTGAACTTACAACTATGTAGTTAGGTGAGGTTTTCTTCGTTATGTAAAAAGTTGTTATCAGTTTAATGCAGCAATATCACACGATCACTACTAGCATAATTGGATTTGTATCTGAATCTTTAGACACGTGAAATTAAACGCAAAAATGCCATGTAAACAAATCTATTTACGCTTAAGGATAACCACGGTTATCCATTAATACGTGGCAACGACAAATGAACTTTTGTCAATAATTGCTAATGATACATTCAACGTTTTTTTTATTTGGACAACACAATCAACCTGGACAACACAAACGGCTGTTTCAATACCTAATTAGCTTGAAAGCATTTTAAGCACGAGCATAATTATGTATATCGGAAATTTTTGATTTGAAGTTTTTATCGGAATATTGTTGGAGCTTTTCTTTCGCATCATGTTTCTACGATATGTTGATGAGAACATGCTATTCATTGTATTATCACCATTTTAAATAAACTTTGTAACAGAACATAAAAGAACAGAACAAAACAATACTTTTGTACACATATAGCAAAACAACAACATTTTGCAAAGTATGTTAGCAGATATATAAGGTAAGAAGGTTACATTCACAATAAACAAGCTGCATTCCATATGATAATGATCATGCATACGCCTTGGTCACGGTCCTTAGAACATTGATATGTATAAATGTGAACGGATATAAATGTAGCTTAATTTAGATTCGGATATCTGGTCAGTTTCGTGTGTTTTGCTCTGCTAATTGATTTATAATTATATTATGGATTATATTAATAAAATTGTAACTTGAAAGAAGACTAACATATGTCGTGTTTCATATTTGGAAATTCCGGACTACGGATACACAAATGTGTGTAAACAAGTTTCGAATATTAAAAACAACCACAACACTCTAACATTACATAACATAAGTAGAGACATATTAGAGCAACATGTCAAAAAATTCCAGAAACATAGGTCATTTGCGACATATTTACAACAAGGGCTGAGCAGTTTCTGTTTTCTTGCAAAGACTGTTTAATTAATGATATTCTTATGGTAAAGAATAAAAACAACACAGCATGAGCGTTAACTGCCGACCTACATTTCCAATCAAACTTTGTGATAATAACCTCTGTGTCTTGATTGTTCAAATTTTCGAGGCTGGTCTTTAATCCTACGGCTCATTTATCAGAAAGCAGTCGTATTCATTGTGTTATACATACACATTTAGCCAATCATCATTTATCATTTATACATAAACAACACATGTTAACTTAAGATTATTGCATGTGTGAATAATTTAAGTATATTCTGGTCTGTGTTAGAAAGTGTAGCGTTTTGTTGTTATTATTAGTATGATAAGTACTTCCGGACGACAACCGTGATGCCACTCTAGCAAAAGGGGACAGCAAGGAATTGAATGAAGAACAAGAGCAGCAGTGTGCACGTTGCGTGCAGCTGGAATAACATCATTGCAAATAATCGCATATTAAATGTAACTATAGAAATATGTATTGAAGTTTTACTTGTATCCAGTACTGAATTTTGTAACTGCCGAGAGTTAACAGTTGAATTACAAGAGTGCTTGTCGCGTAATACAGGTTGACATGTTGTAAATTAGTAGAAAACATGAAAACTTACCCACCGGATATTTTGCGGGTTTAGTTGTATTTTGCATTCCTATGTTTCTTGTTTGTTACGGGCGGTGGCAATATTAAGAAACATCTACACAGGAATCAGTACGTCAATTATCAATAGGCAGAAAATTATGGATTCCTATGGATGTTTAACAGTTGATGCATTGGTACAGATTGGTCACATAAAAGGCAGATCTTTATCCTAATTATTTCATACGGTTCAAATCATATGCAATAAAAGGTACACTTTAAAGTAAAGGAATACGAATAAATATGCAAAAGAATAAACGGTTCTGCAACATTGTTGGTAATAATAATGTATTAGTTATTATTTATTAATATTAAAATTTATTTAAATGATGTTTTCATGTATTTCATCCGCATCCGATCCCGTATTTTATGATATAAGTAATGTAAATTCATTCAAGTATACACTGCCTTGTTAAAAACGTATAGTTTAACTCCAGTTATTGCTCTAAGCGGGGAACCTCATACGGCCAATGTCCATTTCAATTAGAAAATTGTTTTACACACTTAGTTTAAACATATTTATTTCCCGGGGCAGGGTGAAATTTGTCCCCAGGGGCATAATTTGAAGAAACTTGGTAGAGGACTATAAGATGTCACTACATACTACATTTGGTAGCCCTAGACCCAATGGTTATGGACGAGAAGTTTTTTAAGTTTTCACAAAATAGGCTTTATATAAGCAAATTTTCAATTTTTTGACCCCCCGGAGCAGTGTCAAATTTTACCCCAGGGGCATAAATTAAAAAGAAACTCGGTAGAGAACTATAAGATGTCACTACATACCAAATTTGGTAGCCCTAGGTCCAATGGTTATGGACGAGAAGCTTTAAAGTTTTCACAAATAATTTAATATTAACATAAGCGAGAACCATGTTTGTTATTGGATCTACCAGCTTTTTGATAATCTACTCATTCCCAAAGGTTTAAAATTGTTTTTGCCTGTTGTTGTCTATCTGTCGGGCTAATATGAAGATCAACAGATCTGATAGGGAGTTGATGACTGCAGCAGTAAGCAGACATATCACGGTGATGGCAGCATACGATTCCTTTTAAAGGCAATTCTACGACTTTTCGGCATAAAACATATAAATAGACACATAACCAGTGTACCTTGAAATATAACACATGTTCACCTGCGAAAGGGATTGTTTCATGGAAATAAGTATATATGTTTACATCAATTAACTTTGCTTAAACTTACCCGTTAAGTTAATGAAAGCTTTTGTAATATAAAATAAGAAATTTGATAAAAACAATTTATCTTGAAAAAAAAAACAAAACACCACACAACAGAAAAAGAGAAATCCCCAAAAGAAGGAGCCAAACAAAGAAAAGACAATTGGCATAGTTTTATCAAACAGTGCTTTCATGCTAGGTCAATAAATGTGCTAAACTAATTGGTGTATATAATGCTCACCATTATGAAGTAAACATGTAAATTTAAAGAGGTCAAAACAAACAGCCCCCATATCATATTTTTTAGAATTCACATACTGTTTTCATTTCCTTATTCTGCGATTTGTATCCGTCATTTTAATACATTTGTTTGTAAATTCATAAATTCAGTTTATTTAGTTTATTCAGTATTCCCCTTTTGGGTCCTTTTAAATATTTTTTTAACATAACCAGCAACAATGACGTTTATTGGATAAACATTTTACTTGGCAAATGTTATTGTGTTTTGAGATTAACGAGATTCGCTTAAGTGGATATTTTTTTTGAATAAATAAAACCAATGCTTATTATTTTTGTAGAAGCTGCATATGTTTTTCGTATGTCTGCAAGCAAGTAGGCAATTGGTATGAGTGTAAGTATCCATTGATATTTCATGGACCAAATTACCACTGCTGTTATGATAATTCATTTTTATGTGGATGATTAGTGTTTGAAACATTACATTTAGTGATCGTATAATGTTACAACCACTATCATAAATAAACAAGTTACTCAACCGGAATGTGTATTTTACATCTGAATTATTATGTTGCCATGTGGCTTTACTTACAAAAGCTACGAAGATACTATAATGATGTCGCTTTCCTTAGAGTAGTGCTCATTTTACAACTGTTAACTGTATTTCATTCTACACAAATATGCAAATTTCCAGAAATAAATAGTCATGTGTGTACGAACGAATCTCTGTTACTGGGTGTTTGTGTAGTTCTTATGATATTATAAAAGTAGAACGATAGCCTATGGTGACCTGTATTCCATGAAACGATAGCTTTAAGGCGTTGTAAGGTCAAATGTATGAATCAATACACATTTGTGTCTTAAAATACATATTAATTTTATAACAGTTAAATAAACATGCAGAATATCAACAAATATAGTAAATTTGATGGTTAAGGGTTATTCTCACGAATACTACGAACTCATGTATGTGTAATACTTGTCTTTACCTCAATTATGTATGTTGAGTAACGCATTTATGTTTATGTTTAATATATAAAAATGATTAAGTAATACTATTAACGCTCAAAGCTTTAAATGTTCATTATGCATTACAACGAATATATTTAGGTTGCGTTATGTTGTTTCAAATGTTTGTTATGAACGATTATGTGAATTAATTAGTAACTCAAATTAGATTTTTTGTCTTCAATTAACATGGTTACAACATACAATCTATGTAAATACACATACTGGGTTTTTGTAACTGTCAAAGGATCTAATGTTTAAGGAGTCATTTGCATGTGGCTTCTATCTGGAAATTCCATTATAACAGTTAACTAACATAAACCAGCTGTCACGTCTCTGGATCAACCTTCCCTTCTCTCAATGATTTAAGGCAGTCACAAGTGATGAGAAAACATACAACGTAAATATCTCTTGTAAAATGCTCTCTAATAATTAGGAGTTAATAACAAATATACAATAATTAAAACAGACAATTGAAAAGATGCGATCTGAAATTAATGTATCCAACGGACAGATAGATATTCTGAAACAAAAACCGTAAACGGATACTCAAGTGCAAACCATAATCAATATGAACGTTCTGAATGCAAGTTAACAGTATGTATTAACCCATTAAGTTTGAAAGCTGATGGTTGTTAAAAAATGTAAATAATAATAATTGTAAAAAAACTTATATATTTTGTCATTTTTTGTCAATTTGTGCATACTTGTTACATAATGACAAATGCACTTATGAACATGAATTAACCTAAGCTTTATGTTAAATTATGGAACAAAAAGGCATTGATAGGTATCATACTCCAAACACAATTAACGGAATACTTAACGCTTTCTGAAGACAAAGAAAAACAGAAGATACAAAATAATTATTTTTACATAAGCAAAGAATAAGGGATTGCATTTAAATGCATCCTAACGAATGGCTAGTGTAGCTTTGTATTTGTGTCGTTATGTAGTAAATAGTTGCAAATAATGTTTAATTTCACGTGATTGCAAATGCGTTCTGAATTCTAAGATAATTCATAACCTATAAACATAAGTATCTTATCTTTAAGACAAAACGGATAGTAATTGTTCCAATTACTTGACACGTTCAATCTGAATAAAGATATGCTGAACAGTTTTAACAATCGTCTTCGTCGCATAAACACATGTTTTAAAAGTATGCGCATTTGTATTTGTACACGAAATTATCTTTAAAATGAGCGCACAAAAGCCAATACTTAGTTGAAGTAACGAAACTCATATGTGTATCACTTTAAAGAAAACAACATACAATCAAATGTTAATTCTATTTTTGCCATGCATACTTTTCTGTTGTGCACAATAACTGTTTTTATGATTGATTTAAACAGAGGAGATGCGCTTTGAAATATTTTCTGCAGATGATGTATAGTACTTGAATATGTCGGAATGAAGGATCTCTCTTGGCGTTTACATGTAATCGTTTATTTAAAAGTGAAGCTTTTCGATGGTGCTAGATATAATTTGTTAGTAAATTGTACATATTGACATTCATTTAAGAGCAACATATTTCTGTACCATAAATGTGTTAGAGAAGTCGATTTGTCCAGCGAAAGTGATCATTCATGTAAATAACGGTAATTATAATACAATATAAATCAAAGTACTCATAGTACTGGTTGGGTGATTTTGCTCAAATTTAGTGGTCGTAAAAACACTATACACCGTGATGCCAACCAATCACCTTTGTTTTAAAAAAACACATTGAAGTAAGGAAGGGTGACAGGCTTACAACATTATATGATTTAGCTATTGGGGTAAATGTAAATGCTGCTTTTTAAAACAAGTCATTGTCGTATTTGCCAATTGATAGCTAAACTGCGAAGATATAATACACTTACCCAGTTCTAAACTTGACATAGACTTGATAAAAACAAGCATTGCAGTAATTTCTAATTAATACAGTAAGGTTTCTGGATCGTTCTTGCCTAAGTACACGGGCCTCCGTGTGTGTCATATAAAGTAAATCTAGTCAGTATCAAGTAAGATACGGCAAATGGTATTTTTGAGATATTGGATACTTAAGGACAATGTCACCAGGGGTCAAGGTAAAAAGTCAACCCTGTTCAAAACTTGACATAAATTTGATAAAGACAAATATTGCAGTAATTTTTAGTTAGAACAGTAAGGTTTCTGGATCGTTCTTGCTGAAGTACCCAGGCCTCCGTGTTTGTCAAAGTATAAAGTAAATCCATTCAGTATCAGTTTTTGAGCAATTGGATACTAAAGGTCAATGTCAACCAGGGGCCAAGGTAAAAAAGTCAACATAAAAGTCTTGTCCAAAGGGATGTTATTTTGTTTGCGAATGCAGAATCTGGATGCAGAGTGGTTAGATTCTTTCTTTGGTAAACGTATATTATGTTACCAATGGGGCGAATTGCAGAAGGAAATCGCCCCAAAATACTTTCTTATTACGATAATAATTTAATAGACTGCTGATGCTATGGTATAATTTTGTAATTCGGGGTAATTCTGTGTTGACGAGCGGTGACCATACGTCATTTCTTACGATCGAAACATTCACTCGAAAATATATATTGCCTTAAAAAAAACAGTTTTTAGTTAAAGACATGAAGCCTGCTGATATAAAACTGGGAGTATATGTGTGTACCATTTTAACGTCTGCTCATTCAAATGTCCAGCATATAAATATGTCTTCTTGTTATGCACTTGGTATTATTTATTAAGTTTTGAATAGATGTTGCTATATTATCCTGGCATTCGTAATCTCAAATATGAAATAAACTGTGTCTCTTGAGGAACATGCTTGCCATATGCCGATTGTGGTTTTGAGGTAAGAGGCAGCCTTCACTTGGCTGCTAGCATCACATATGCCATGGTACGGAAACAAAAACTAATGCAGGATTTACTTGTCCGTAGTAATTCAAGTGATAATGAACTTTGTCGGGCTGAAGCGGTTATGGAGAGAGTAGCACTATATTTAAGCATTATGTCAGTTTTTGTAAACTAAACGAAGCCTTATATATACACACTAAAAATTCATGTTCATGTTTTCAAGTTCAGGCTACAAAACTGGTTTACTATTTCACGAACAAATAAGGAATACACATTATGGGTAATAAGTATACATAACGTTTATTAAAGTAGATATAACTAGCAAAATGTTTACGCATTGATTATAGTCTTGTGTGATTTTACCATACGACTCAAATATTTATAATAAATTGGTAAGTACACATGAATTGTTTTCAGACAAATGTCACGTATTAATTACACATATTCATTTTGCAGCTTTTCACAATAAGATAAATAGAGAATCTATATATTTGTTAAATTTCAATACCATGTGATATTTTCGTTGATTTACTATAGAAGCATACATACTACTGAATTACAAATTACCAAATAATATTGTTGTATCAATTTAAATGATTTGTTCATTTTGCTCAGTTATATAAAATTATCCATTTACATAATTATGCATTGTTTTGAAAGAAATTAAGTGGGATAGAGGGTATATAATAAGTTTCCGGATTATGAATGAAAAATGTTTTTATATGAAAAACACGTACTCAATCAAAGAACAATATTTATTAAAGATTTGGTAATCGTGGTTCAAATACCATACGTGTTTGTGAAGGAGGAGAATGTTGTATAAGAATGTCACTTTAGACGCATTGCTGAATATCTCAGAAATATTGATCAACACTTATCATTTTGACCACAAAATACATTTTGAAACGATCGTACAGTTACAAAGTTAATATCTTAACAAACAACATATAAAAATTCCGTATCTCACAGTGTGACATCTCATTCCGTATATAACTGTTTGAAAAACCGGACATTCGAAGGACGTCTACTATGTATACCTGGTATATCTTCATGACGCCATGATGACATACTATTATCGTAGTTCAGTATAATGCTTTGTTTATGTTTGGAATTAATGCATTATTTGTTATGGTCGTGACACAGTCATGTAAAGTATTTGGTCACTAAACACATCAAATTGCTGTCGTTTATGCAAATATTTCTGTTCAGTAACTGCTTCGTGTTCTCGTTGGTAACGTCAACCAATCAAACCAAACGGCAATCAAATTGTAGCTGACATAAGACAACAACATTTCTTCCGTGTCGTTGTGTGTTTGGATGCCCAGTGGGCACCCAAACGTTGCTGCAACGGTGTATTTAGGTTGCAGTCAAACGTTACAGTTTGGTTGTACCAATGGTGTATATGAAAGTTTTCCCGACGTTTTTTCCAAACGTTGCTGCAGCTTTTTTTCCAAACGTTGCTGCAACGTTGTATTTAGGTCGCATTTAAACGCAATAAAATAAATAATGCATATATAACAAAAAGGCGCCCCGCCTGGGAATCGAACCCACCAACTCCCGATCGCAAGGCGGACACCTCATCAACTACACCACGGCGACTGTTGGAAGAAACTTTGCATTTTATCCGGCGATTTTGAGTTAAAGTTCATCTTTAGCATCTTTAAGTTTAAGCAACTGATTTGTAACATTAAAAAAATCAATTTCTAAAATTACAAGAAATCATATTTTCATTGATGCTTTGCATGAACTGTATTATTATAAAGTACGATTCCTACTCGGGGAGCGTTTTATTATCCCCTTTTTAGACACCAAGTACTTGTTCTTTCTAGGAAACGGACTCGACAGTGTGCATATCTGCCGATAATACTCGAAAGGGCGGTTGGAAGTTAATAGTTTTTATTTTTATATTATTCAAAAAGTAATTACAAAATACTACGTTTAAATGCAACCTAAATACAACGTTGCAGCAACGTTGTAAAAAAAACGTTGGGAAAACTTTCATATACACCATTGTGACAACCAAACGGCAACGTTTGAATGCAACCTAAATACAACGTTGCAGCAACGTTGGAAATAAAACGTCGGGAAAACTTTCATATACACCATTGTGACAACCAAACTGCAACATTTGAATGCAACCTAAATACAACGTTGCAGCAACGTTGGAAAAAAACGTCGGGAAAACTTTAATATACACCATTGTGACAACCAAACTGCAACGTTTGAATGCAACCTAAATACAACGTTGCAGCAACGTTTGGAAAAAAACGTTGCAGCAATTTTTGGAAAAAACTGCGGGAAAACTTTTATATACACCATTGTGACAACGAAACTGCAACGTTTGATGAAACGTCCGGGTAATGTTTTGTATGCAACGTTGTGGCAACGTTTGGTAATGGTTGCCGACGTTGCGACCTAAATATTACGTTGCAGCAACGTTCGCAAAACGTTTGATGCCCACTGGGCTGAGGATATGGAACGCACAATAGCGACTTTGCAATACATTGCATGTGCAGACAGTACTGTAAGCGTTTAAAGTTATGTTTCCAATTTTTATTGAAGATTCTCTTTTAACAGATCAAAACCAAATATTTATTAACATAAAACGCCCAAATTTATTTTCCTGTCGACGATATGACTAGAACACTGCTTATTGCACAACATCAGCCCACAGCTTTGATTTATTCCTAGCTCTTTTAAGTTTAAGCAGCCATGCAAATCTTGTGATTTTCATAGATTCAAGTAGCATTATATTATATATGGTTTATATAACTGGTTTTTCCATAATCGTTTCCATTTTTGACTGTAAAGTTTATATTAAATGTCCAATGTTGTATAAATCTGCACTGATAAATGTTCACATAGAAAAAGTTAAAAGCAAAATAGAAACACTTCAAAATCTATGAGGATCGTACCTGTGGCGACAGTGGTTATCGTAGAACCGTAGGATATGTAGCGGCTTTCATGTATATCAAAGGGAGATACTTTATTCAATTTATCCTAAGCGGACGCGGTAAATTATAACTGAATATTTCTCGTACTTCGACCGTCCCAAATGTGATTGTTTTCAAACTTAGATGCATGCCTTTTCTTTATTATTGCAAGACCCAAGCTAACGAATCAAATGTTTACCATTTGATATCAAAATAATTATTGCATAGCATGTATTACTAGCTAACGGACCATCGTCAAACCTGAAGGTCACTACTCCAATTATATAAACAAAATGAAAGATTGTGCATATTACGACTTCCTTATTCAACTGCAGTATTGCACAAATAGCCTTAACAAACACTATTTTCGAAGACCTAATGCACACAAAACATGTCACTCACACTGTCATTTTTAAACTCATTATTAATACTAACTTGCGAAAAGCAATCAACATAGAACAAATCCGCAGTCAAAAGCTTTCAACATAATTCGTTCATCATTCAATTGAAGCTGATACTTAGTGGACTTTTTTGTCTAGATTAACGTCGTAAAAATTATACTTCCTTCGACGAGCACATTTGCATTTGCTTAAAATATTAACTATTCAGTACACATTGTGATTTACGGGTGGAATGTTTTTTTGGAATTGAATGATTATGCAGTTCATTACGCAAAGGTATGGCTGTATAATTAACTTGTTTCAGAAGGAACATTAGCGAAATTAGTGATTAAATTGTCCTTTGATTTAGATTGTTAAATGTGTAAATGCTTAAAATATAATAATAAAGTATTGGAAAATCTAAACAAATTATTAACCGCGAATGTCAATTGCTTAGAACGACTTATCCAAACAATTAAATGGCTAGTCTCAATGAGGTGACGGTTGGTAATTAATAATTACTTAATAAACATTTTCAACAAACTTGTAATTTCTTTTGCAATTTGATACAAATGATATTGTCATTATTGAGAAACGAGGAGCGTAATCCTAATCACATTGAAATATGATCATATTTTAATGGAATCCTGGTTCCTATTTGATCCAGATTTGAAACAGAATCTACTAATCTGATTCACCGGTTTAAAGAAGTTGCATGCTTAAATAAGACCTGGTAATATCAACAGTACGTGAATCTTGAAGACCGTATAATAACCCCCATTGCGAAAACATCAGAATGAAATAAGATTAACTATCTCTATTGACTGTAATATAATTATTTCTTTAAAAGAGAAAACAATTATGTAATCTTATCAAATTCGTAGAAAAATGTCTCTTGCAAAACGTAGTAAATACCATGCATTCGAAAATTATTATTATCAATAATTTGTCTAAAACATTCATACCCTACCGATATATTCTTATTACGTACATGATTATTATATATTAAATATGCTGAAATTATTCCCAGAGATCTTTCTATCTTTACCCAACGAATACAAGCATCACTATAAGAATACTAAAAAAATCTGACTAGAAACGCAGCACAATTATAGATGTTTAATTTAAATCACTCAATATATATAACATCATGTTTGAATTGGAATTGTTTTGGACAAGTTTTACGTTTTTGGTATTTTAATAATGTTATGTCGTTCTGGCGCTAACGGCTTTCTGGTTTTATTACAACGCATTAGATATCCAAATAATTGTTTATTGCATTAAAAACGATAACAACTCAAACCATATTTATTAAGTCTAGCTGCGTTACCAGTGAGTTAGCACGATTATAACAAATGAAGATTTCCAATACAAATAAAATAGTGCATAGTTTATTAAATTCGAAAACTTGTTTTTTAAGCGAAGCACGTTATTTTCTTATAAGTCTGTGTCGTAGTAGTCTATATAATACAGACAAGTCATAAGCAATAACACTTGATACGTTTTACTCTTTTCCTTTAATTCTATGTATGATTTCGCAAATGGGCTTACAATATAAACAAATGAGCGATTCTATTCTCGTACAGCTTCATGCAGTAGATAGTATTATGATTTTTAATAGCATTAGGGCCAGGAATAATCAATTAATTAATATTTGGTAATTTGTTTTAATAAGTTTTGTTATGAAGCGTCGAAATCAGTAAAGAGATGGTAATTTCCTATTATTTTAAACTATTTCGGTTTGTTACACTCATAAATACTAAGACAAATTTTGATAAAAGTCTTCTCTGTATTAGGATTTTGAAGTATCCGCAATTATCCTTGTAGTATTTTGTATATAGAATATTCGTCATACTATGTTAACGTTATTAGTCTTATTAACTGTACAGGAACCAAAACGAATTAAGATTTGTGACATACAGAGATAGATATAAAGCAATCTGTAATGGCCATAAGCAAAGCTCTATTATTTCAATCGTTAAGCGACAAAGCAGCAGTATTTTAATGTCTGAACCGCTTTATAACGGTTTATTTTAAGTTATTTCTATTTCTTTAGTACAGCTGTCACAGTGAGTGATATTGGTAGTTGACAATTAAGTCACCTGCGAAACAAGTTCATAAATGTTTTATTTTACAATAAATTAAGATGACGTTTTAATACAGGACCAGCAGAGCTTTAGAAAAAATTGGAATGGGCCATATCTCACGTTTAAAGAAAATTGTCAATACTTGTCAGCTGTTTTGGTTACTTATCAGAATTTTGATTGAAAACAATACTCCGAACTGGTTCAAAGTATTAATAACAAATAATTTGTGTTTCCGAATATGAAAATAAACAAGTATTAATTTAAGGACGTTCTTACCATTCAATATTGTTATAGGAAATTTAACAAAATCAATACCTGTATATAAGAAAGTTATTTTGATTAGATTCTTATTTTCGTTTTGAAGACAAGCAGTGCATTTTGCTTATGATAATAGTCTGTATTATGAAAACAGTTTACAAACAAGCTTTAAACGAGTGTAATAAAGATTATAAAAAATGGGTCACACATGTTAAGAACAAGTTAAATAATTATGGATACGGTTATGTATTTGCAAATCCAAACGTTGTGCAATTAAACAGTTTTGTTAAAGAGTTCAAATGTAGACTTGATAATTTTGAACACCCGTGGTATGGTAAAATGAATAGCACTTCTGTACTAGATATGTATAAAGTTTATAAATCCTCTTTGGAATACGAAGAATATTTATACTTACTTCCTAGACTTTTGCGTTTATTTTTTAGTTAGATTAATAGTCTCTGCATATCCGTGAAGAATCCAAACTGGCAGAAATGCTCAGAACAACATTCCACGAAATGAACGTTATTGTTATAATTCCGTTGATCTAGAAAACGAATACCATGTCATATGTTAACACCCATTCAAGAAAAAACAACAATATTAGCCGTATATTTCATGTGATAGATTAGTAATTTCAAAAGTATTTAAATACATGAAAGAAGGTTAAGTTATTAGAAATAAGATCCTAAATAATATTGTTTAATAGATTTCATCACTCCTCGATAGAAATTGCTTGTTCTTTCATACATTTTTTTATTCGCAGTGTTTATGTAATGTTTTATGTTACATTATGTTATGTTTTTATTCGTATTCACGTGGCAGAACATAATTTTTATATTCTAGAATGAAGACGATGTACAACATTATAAGTCTGAATAAACTGTCTGTCTGTCCTATAAAAGCCCTAATGTCATTGCACATTTATTAAAACGATCACTGTGTTACAAAATATTTTACATTCTTTTCTATTTATTTTCAAAAAGGACAAAAATGAAGCATTGGTTAGTTAACATGTGGTGTTTATTTCATCAAAAACAAAAGCACACAGCATGCAATATTTAATTGTCTATACGTTTATTTGACCTCACTTCGTTCTTAAGAAACGAACAGGTTTTTATTAGTTCACAGTGTGATCGTTCATGAATAATTTAGCACCAAAGTGTGGTAAATTTACTTCAAAGCTATCCCATGACTCGATGCAGACGTTCAATGCCTTAATACAAAGCCCTTTGGTAAACTACCGTGGTGTACTAATGGGAAACATCTCGCGTTGTTGCTGGTTTACTGCTAGTAAACTTATATACAATCCATGTACACAAACAGTTAAATTTCTACTCTCCGGTGTAATTTTTCCGTGCGGTTAACATTCAATAGATCTCATAAGCGTTACGTGCAGTGTACATTTAGTTGACATTCTTGTCGCCAATATCAAGTGCTCTTTTCGGAGTACCGTTTACAATCTGTTTTGAACATACAGTGTAATTTATGTGGAGTATATATGGTGTACTTTATGTTGTTAATAGGATCAAAATCAAACCGATAAGTTGTTCTGCTTTTCCAAAAACATCAGTAATAATTTAAAGTTGTTTTCCTTAAACATATTTTATTATACTATTTGTGATGTTCACACATATCTTCATCAACTGTTCTGAAAGAATATCAATTTACTCCATTACTAAATGTCCTTTTATGATATGATGTTTTAGACCCTGCAAATCTCGACATCATATTGTTTCCAAACTAAGAGATCTCAAGTGCCAGATAAACTTAAACAAACCAATCAGGGGAAACATTGTATAAGGCTTACCCAATAGATACACAGATGCTTTCCTTTAGCGAAGTATCAAATGGTCTTGCTGCAAATATACATGTGCATGTGAGGTTCATTAAGTATTTTGTTTATAGAATAAAATAGTCAAAGTTTCTGCGTTGTATGATGTTTGAGAGACATACATTTGTCAGAGTACATCAAGTGTTCATAAAGTTTAATAGAACAGGTTACAATAAAAAACTTGTAAATTGTGTTCATGATGTAAATGGTTTTGTTCAACATATGCTGAGAATATGTTTCATTTCGTTATGATCGTGAAGTGTTTTTTTTTCTGTTCGTTGTCCCTGCGGCAAACGAAAAACAACATGTAAAATGAATGTGGTGTACGTGCCGTTTATATTTGTTATGTACTAAATTATACATTGTATACATTTTGTATACTGTATAAACACCAAATGCAATTTCTTTTGACAGTTGTCTAGTTACGCATCATTTAACCTTTTGCTTATGTTTTTGAGATACATAACACCTGGTTAACGTCATATTTGTCTAACTTTTGTATTCTTTTGGTAATTTTTAATTTGTTGACAGCCCACATGGAAAGTCAAAAGATTGTTTCCTCTAAGAATATGTCAAAATTGTGATTAAGGATATAATCATACTCACTATGGACTTTCCTATGGTTGCCTTTAATCTGAAAAGTGACTATTTGTGTGTTTGTGAGCGTTTGGGGAATTAATGAAATGAAGATAGACGCACATTTCGTAATATCGTACACATGAGCAAAATATCATAACAATGAAAATATATATTGCATTTTTAATAAAACGTTTTAATTAGTGGATCTAAAAAAATATTTCCGGAAAGAAAATATTGATACACACATTGATGTACAGAAGTCAGTTATTTACATGTCCAGCATATAATTGCATTCTTTTCATAGTAACTTAATATTAAAGATTTAGTTTTTAGTAGATCATGGTATATAACAGAGGTCTTCGTGATCTCAAATTAAGAAAAAACAAGACTATAACTACTGCGTCTTTAGAGAAACTTGTTTGCTATTCGCCAATTGTGGTTTTGAGAAAACAGGTAGACTGGTTGCAAATGTATGTAAGCATCACATATTGCATCGTACGAACGCAACACACTAAATCCATGTTTGATTTTATCAAGTGAGTCAAGCAGTAATTGAGCTTGTCAGACTTTAACCGTTAGGGTTGGAGTAGCACGATATTGACGAGTTATATCAGTAGATATAACATAAAAGAAGCCTTTAAAACACACAATCACAAGTTTTTTGTTTTATTCGGGCTTCAACCCTGATTGACAACATGCGCGACGGCATAAACACATTGTGTTTACTAACTAAACTAACTAATATAACTGTACTTTAACCAACGAGATAATATCGGATTTGTTACATAAAATAATATGTATGTTTATTTGAGTAATCATACCTAGCAAAACGTGTCAAGTAATGCGCATTTATTAATAATATATCATTTATCTAAACAACATAAGGGAAAGACAATTATAACTATGTGTGTTTAAACTACAGGAACAAATATATATTGCACATCTATATCATAAATTGATCTATACACACTTTGATCGTGTGCTGTAAAATTTCACACATTAGTACACAAATATTAATTTGGCAACTTTCTACAGTTGAATTTAAGTATAATATATAAAGGAAGTTACGCTTTAAAATAACTTGCAGAATTATAAAAATATATGTTTTTCTAAAATGGCCATAATTTTTCAATAACACTTTTTATTAAGATCTAGCAATATTTGCCGAAATGCAATACGCGATCCCGTAGAATGGGAATTCCCCGGGTGGGTAGTATTCTATCGAATATAGTTTTTTCATATTTCTTTAGACGTACAACTAACGATCTTCAAAGTGTAAATGCAGACTGGTTAACAACTAAATACGTTTTCACAACACATGTGTATTGTTTACATCAAAACAAACAACACAAACGTGTTAATATACATTTATACAGAATAAGTCAAATGAAAAGCAAACAAGCAAACATTCGTTGTAAAAGCTACGTAGTGATTCAAAGGTTTCAGATTTATAACAAATGAACACGATGGAATAAAGTTTATACACATATAATCGAACTGTTTTTCCTTTGACAAGATTAAAAAAAGGCACCTTATACGGTACTTATGCAGTACAGATAACTTCGTGCCAAACGTGGCAAAATTCTAATGTTTTTTCGAACCTTCCTATCGTATTCGCTTGCTTGTAATTCATGTGTCATTAAAATCAACTTCGGTCGTTCTTACTTAAATGTGCAGTGACATTAAAATATATGATATTATAATGCAATAATTGATTACAATTATATGTTTTTACAATACACATATTATATATTATATGGATAATTTAAAAAAATGTATATAATTTTACCATATAAACTTGACTTTTTTTCAACAAATACATGAAACTTTAGTACACATATATATAATTATGCAACGTTTGATGCACCATATTATCTAAGGGCAAACTTAACAAGCCAGGTGTGGTCGCTAACGTAGCATCGAATCAAATTTTTACGTTGATAACCTAGCAGTATTTTATAACTTAACCGCACTGTCTAGTTTATCTTCCAAATAAATAATTTTGATCTGCCTAAATGTTTCGTCGCTAATGCACGGTAAGTAAATATAACACTACATGGAAAATTCAATTTTAGTGCATGCGAAAACAAAGTGCAACAAGCAAATTCGTTGAATTGATATCCCCCGCCAATATGCTTCTGGACACAAACGTGTTATATATGACACTAAAAAAGCATTTTTTTCAAAATACAAAGGGCAAAAACTCTGTTATTATCAGATGGTGTACTGTGCCATATGGCGTGCATCATCCTATTATCCATATATATACTCATACCAAGTTTCAATGAAATCCGCCAAAGCACTTCCAAGATATGGCTCTAGACGGACGGACGGACGGCCGGAAAGACGGACGGACGGACGGAAGGACGGACGGACAATGCCAAAACAATATCCCTCCGCCTATGGCGGGGGATAACAAGACTTAAGTACACGTCGAGAGAGTTTGTGTTTCTATGCAAGCGGTTAAATTTAAGTTCTATTGTAACAACCGTTTATGACAATGGAAATAAGTTGTCAACAGTTATCTCATATATCAATGTTACCAATGTCTTGTCTACGTGTTCCAAAATTTCGGTGCTCTGGGCTCTTCCTTTTGCGTCACACGGCAGAGCACAATCTGCTTGACTTATACATACATTTGTTCCAAACGATAAAAAATATTATATTTAGACATAAAACCGCTGATATTCTATTGTCAACCAATGCGCATACCTGGAATTTAAAACAAGAGAAGGAGATCCAACACGTCTGTGAAATGGACATATTTAACACACGTACATACATGTATATTTAAAATAGTTGTTTTGGAATAAAGTTTATTTAATGAAAATAAGAAAAAAAGAAAAGGCGGATGCTTATCGACTTCTTTAAATTGGAACCATGGCCTAATATGGGGTCTATGTTTGCCCTAAATAGGAAACAAAACGAGTTGTGTTCATGTTTAAAGGATTAAATTGTAAATATTCCATTATATTGATTACACCGGTAATAACTTCTAAGTATAGACATACCAAAGAATACTATACCTATTCACAATAATAAGTACATTTCTTATTCAAATAAGACAACGATCCCTTATAGGTTAATTTGAACAAAATAGTATTAGCGCTTGAAATAAGAAACTTTGAAGAGGCGCTTAAATAAATACAATGGCTTTTTTGAAAGTACGCATTTCTATTTTAGACAGGTATACAATCATTAATTTTTTTAACACGCACATGCTGATTTTTTTGCGTTTCCGTAATCTCTAATAAACCACTTGTGAATGATTACTTTAACATCACGAACACGTTAAAAAATGCCTGAAACAATTTCTAAAAATAAATCGATTAAATTATTTTCTCTGTTTAGTAAACGTCTAAGAAATAAACGTTCACATGGCATTAGGAAAAATGGTAACTTAAGGCGTGAATTTAAACGTCTGCTTTCTTTAAATGATTGCTACACACTATTACAAAATGGGGGTAAACATAAATTACTAAGTGCACTTTGCTCTCTTTCTGTTTCTTCGTTGGCGCATATTGATAAGGAATGTAAACTTATTTTACTTCAATCTGACCCTCTATATGAATGTGCTTGTATTATTGAATCTTTCACTGACTACTATCTTCAACCTTTTATTGAAAATGTACTTAACAAAACTAGAAATCGTATCAACATTGAGTTTTGTAACAAAGGTCTTGATTTAATTGACCTTCCTAAAATATTCAATGATAAAAATGTTGGTTGATTCCCCCTTATTTCCGCAATACTGAATAACCACTAATTCGCTACAAATATAGTAAACCTGTAAGAAGTATCGTTTTTAATTATAATTCTATTTCCACAGATATAAATGTAATAAGAAATTGTCCTACATTATGTGACTGAACTAGTTCTAAATATATGTATATGGTCCAGTTGGACATGTTATTACCGGGGACCTTAATTTCATCCAAAATAAAAACCTTAGAAATTTGCTTCGCAGAGGACCTAAGTACAGACTGCCTATTCCTGTTGATTTTTGATGACTGCATTAAGAATATCGTAACATCCTTACATGGTTATTGCACTAAATGGTGCAGGAAGGAAAATGCTGAAATTACTGCACTCATTGATTGGAAAACAAAAACATTTAGTATGGCCATGAATAAAATATGTTTTTATGATACACATCCTTTGGCCCTACCACATTCACCTATATTTAATAAACAAAATCTCTGTAAATTTCTTGAAGACTTAAAATCTAAATTCGTCTTAGTTCCTGCTGATAAGGCTGCTAATAATGTTATAATAATATGACGAGTGTTTTATGTTCAAACTATTCCACAGAAACTTTAACAAACTATATCATATTGTAAGTACAATAAGCAACCTAATGAAATTATTACCGACCATATTGCCCAATGTATAAAGTTAAATGTAATAGTCAATATTACTGACAAGAAATTGCCATCACTTTACTGGATACCTAAATTACATAAGACGCCATATAAAAGTCGTTTTATCGCTAATTCAGTGTCTTGTACCACCAAACAATTATCAGTGTATCTTACATCTGCATTGAGTGCTATTAGATATCATATAGCTAAATTTTGTAATAAAGTTTATGAAAATAGTAATATTAACCTATTTTGGTCAATAAAAACACCTTAGAAGTTATTGATAAAATTGAAAATAAAAAATATAAGGTGTCACAGGTTAGTACTTATGATTTTTCTACACTATATACAACGCTTCCTCACGCTTTAATAAAATCAAAACGTGTTTCTTTGATTGAAAAAACTTTTGCTAGAGAGAAGTGTTTGAATCTAGCTTTAAACACTAAAACAGCTTTTTTTACTAATCAGGTGTTGGATAATTACATCATTTGGACTGGTCTTGACTTTTGTGCTGCACTTACTTTTCTTTTGGATAACTTGTTTGTTGAATTTAATGGTAAAATATTTAAACAAATTATTGTCGTTCCTATGGGTACTTATTGCGCGCCACTTATAGCTGACCTTTTTTTTATATTGTTATGAAAGCGAATTTATGTTAGAATTATCTAAAACTAAGCAAGTAGATTTGATTAATTGTTTTAACCTTACTAGTAGGTACATTGATGACATACTTAATTTAGATAATCCATTATTTGAACAATATATTCACAAAATCTACCCAAAAGAACTAGTCTTAAATAGATCGTGTATATCCAATACAGACGCTGCGTATTTAGACTTACATTTAACTATTAATAATAATTTGATCAAAACTAGTTAATACGACAAACGGGACGATTTTAACTTTGAAATTGTGAATTTTCCGTTTCTAAATGGCAACATCCCTAAAGAACCTTCCTATGGTATTTACATTTCGCAGTTGGTACGTTATGCCAGAGCATGTTCGTGTATTAAAGATTTTAATGATCGTAATCTAATATTAACTAAAAAATTGCTAAAACAAGGCTTTTTGTATCATAACCTAAGAAATAAATTTGCTAGATTTTACTCTAAGTATGGTGATTTAATTTCAAAATATAATGTTTCTTTAAAATGGCATTTAAATAATGGAATCTCCCATCCATCATTTTACGGAGATGTTTTGAAGCGTGTCCACAAATTAAAATATGTTAAACCAAATGTTCATATTAAACTTTTCAATTTAATTAACTTGTTTTTATCAAAAGGATACGATGCTTATGTACTTAAAAACACGTGTTTGATGGTTTTCGATTCGCTATATCTTTCTTCCCTTAAAATTTGGAATCATTGGTGATATTATAGGCATTTTTCACTGTTGAATAAAATTGTGTCATTGTGTCGTATGAACAAATCTGCATGAAAACTACATTATAGGCATTTTTCACTGTTGAATAAAATTGTGTCATTGTGTCGTATGAACAAATCTGCATGAAAACTACATTTGGACTCAAATCGTACATCTAATCATTTCTGTCTTCAGTTGGCAAAACACCTATATACTGTTTGATTCCAATAATGTCGCTTTAATGGAATTACCATTTTTATTCATTTGCTTCTTAATATTAAATCATCTAAACTTGTTTTATTAGTAGCACATCCCCATTAATATTTTTATTAAGTACTGCCCCTGGAATTTGTTCACGTCATTATGTCATTATGGATTTTTGTGACGTCATACTACCGACTTCCCCAGTTGTAATCTACATGCATAGGTCATTGGGTTTATAACGTTCCATTTTATTTATATTTTCTCTCTGATAGGCGTTTCTTGTTTGATTTAATTATTTTTATTTTTTGAGTAGTCAGATAAACAACCTAGCCATGTAATATGGAATTTTTACACCCATTATTGCTGCTTCTTCCTGTATTTGCGCGATGATTATCTGAGATATTAACTCCATGACGCCATATTCTCAAATCTAGGAATGTAGTTGACAATTGTTAATAGTTTTATTTGATCGTTCGTCAAAAAGTTGTAACTCTGTTACTCTTGTATCTTCAATGCAATTGAGTAATTAAATAGTTATTAAATTGAATGCGTTTTAATTCCCTTTTATTATTGTTTAATTTGAGTTACAATGCTATGACGTTAAATTTTATTTACACTTAAATGTATTATGAATATTGCTGGGCCAAGTGTGAGGTTGAGCGCTCTATAACCAGGTTTAAACCCCCAATGCTTTGCATAGACCGTTCCAAGGCGGTGACCCCAGCTTTATTCATATTTTGTGTTTATGTTGGTTTGTATTGTGCTGTATTGTGCTGTTTTGTACTGTTTGGGCAATCGGTCACTTGCCTAAAATAAAGGACCAACTAACTGTTTTAATGAAAATTCAATACTGCTCCAGCAGCTGGAGTTTCACTTCTTTATACTGAAAAACGAAGCTTCAAATTCCATTCCAATATTTTAGGGTTTTCAAGTGTTCTTAAATATATTATATTATACTTACTGTTATTATAAATTAATGGTATGTAGTATCGTACTGACTTCGAGTATAATAACCACTTCTTGTTCAGAAATGGGAACTATCAGAAACATGGCGCATTCGTTTGAAAGCGTGAAACACATTTTGCAAAACCTTCGTCTATATCTAACGAACGATGTACTCGTACTATAATGTTTCTCTGGAAGTTATTATTATTTATTGACATGTGCACCATTAAACATTAAGTGTAGACATAAAACAAAGTATAGCAGTGGCATGCAGGGATACTTTTTATGAATAAAATACATATATCCTGTACATTTAATAGATGACAAACTTTTAAGTTTAATTTAGAAACGCCCAAAACATTAAAAACACTTACACTTTGTATTACATTTCAAACAACATTTTAGCACATAGTTTCTAAACAAAACACTTTACATCAATCTTGAAACGCCATTTACTCAAATAAACACCACCAAAGCCTGAACCACTCTCATACACGTGAACGTACGCCGTCATATACTTTCTCACACAGCTTCTACAAATTCTAAAAAGTGGTTTCGGAGAGAAAACTCATCGAAAGAAATCGTTGACATTTTTGTAAACTCCTTTTTACAATTAACAGACGTTTAAAGGGATTTAATTTATGCACTGTAGCTTGAAGCTTAAACAGCCTCTTTAATCATAAGTAGGATTAAAACATGTAAGCAAATCTTAATTAAATTATAAATATTCTCACAATAATTAAAACGATATAATGCCAGTTTTCGCAGTATTTTGCAGGCAACACTACATTGATAAATGAACCGATTCTTCTGAATGCGATAATACAATGTTTAAGAGTAAGTAACATTATATCTTCGCAAAAAGTAAACTTTTGAAACACATTAGCATTTTGTTCCAGATATATTTCAGTTAAGTTTAGTTATATGGAGTCCGTGAGGAAATAACTTGATACGAATTTCAATCGGTCGCTTGTATACATCATTATGTGTTCAGACACATTAAACTGAAAGTAACCAATAATACAATTAATTAAATTAAAGCATTTAAGCTTTTAACATTGCATGGCCTTAGTATGCAATGTAAAACTAAGAAAATCATGCACACACTTGAATTGTTAGATTTATTTTGGAGTATGCAATATTAAAGCAATGAGGATATAACTGTTTCCTGCGAAATACTCTTTGGCATTATATGATGTAAACAGAGAACGAAGGTTTAATAAGCCTTGTGAAGTTCTTCCTCCAAGAAGAGTTGTACGCTGGTTCAATCATCTATGCTTCATCAGTTCATAATAGTTGTAATAGTATTTACATGAAATTATTTATTAAACCACGCTAACTCTAGCAGTTAACAAGATGAGGTTACAGTCTTGGGATCGCGGGACATAGATTAGAGTCTTCGTCCGAACTAAACGAGTAGCAACACCTGGCAATAAGCAAGAACAATTTTTCAAAATTGCTAATGTTAGCGCTACACAAAAATGTAGGAAATATGCACACATATTCGTCATAAGTAACATATGAAGTGTCCACCAAAAGTAAGGTTCGTGTTTCACCATTTTCCCTGACCGTTTTGGGGAAATACAAGGAATGCATGCAACTTCCATGTAAGTGCGAATTCATAAAACACTGCATTCCAGGCTGAAAAACATACCAGATGGTTAACAAAAAATAGAACACTGGAGATCAACCGTTGAATTTGAAACTTCCAAACGTTTGAAAACCCTTTTAATATACAGCTGATATAACATTCAGAGCTATGGATGATCATGTTCGAATTGTATATGCAAGGTGGCATGACATATTATTTTATTTTACCCGAGTCATATTTGCTGACTCGTTAACATGAAATTAAAACTCCATATTTAATATTTGTAAAATGCAACTTATTAATCATATTAATGCTGCTCAGTGGCGATGTATCTCTTTTTATTAGAATTAGCCACCTTATAGTATCCCATTATCCCTCCCACTGCAATGACGGTAGGTTCTACCGCACGCTCGGGTTTAGGACCTTTAAAGAACAACAACAATCTAAAGACACTAATCATACGCTTATAATTGCCCTCATGATTAAAGGGGCCTTTTCACAGATTTTGGCATTTTTTAACTTATTCATTAAATGCTTTATAGTGATAAATGTAAACATTGGATCGTAAAAGCTCCATTAAAAAATCAAGAAAAAAAATTAAAAAAAGGAAAAGAACATTGCCCGGAGCAGGTTTCGAACCAGTGACCCCTGGAGTCCTGCCAGAGTCCTGAAGTAAAACGCTTTAGCCTACTGAGCTATTCCGCCGAGTACAGCCTGGATGTATTTTATACTTTATATAAGCAATCTTCGTAGTTTCACAAAATTTAACGACAAAAAAAGAACTCTCCAAATTATTCAATCGTTTCGCGTTGCAACGCTTTATAATTTTTAGGTTTTAAAATCGTCAAAAGATGCATATAATGGCTATATTAGAACATGGTTAATGTTCAGTATTACTGTTTCCTCACAAATATCATAACTAAAACGAAAACTTACGAATCTGAAACAACTTTTTTCAATTTTGTCAATTTATTAAAGCGTGAAAAGATCCCTTTAAAGGCTATTTATTTTACTCTACTAACAAACTATGTCTATGATACAAGTGTGTTCGTATATATCAGTTATACGTCTGATAGGAATAAATCAGTCAGCCTATTGGAAACGGATAGTCTGTACTAACCATTTTAAGTTCGAATGATTTGTCAATAATAGAGAAACAATAAATTCGGAGGCGTCATATTGTATTAAACATGCATTTTTACCGGGCATATTCCAGACGGCGAACACTGTTCAAATGCGTTATATTCGATGTAACAAATAAATGTGCAGTGATATTACACATTGCGCGCCTTGTGTCTGGCTTAGCGATCAACAATAAAATGTTTGCTGCTATTGACCTTGCACTAACGTTACATTTCAACCACATAATAATAAAGCATACTCTTGTAAGGTTTTATTCGTCAAAATAAATCATAAAACAATATATTTGATTGTGATACGCATTAAAACATTTTTTTAAACAGTACAAAGACAAACAAACCTTAACATGTCACATATTGCCATCAAAGGTACGTGTGGCATACATTCACCATTATATTTCAATATTATTTTACATTATTTCCCGACAGTAATATTAAATTATATACGACCGGCCATACAAAGGCACGTGGTGCATTTAATAACAAATTATCAAAGGTTAGTTTGGTATCACGTTTTAACGTTACGCAAGATAGCAAGCATACTGCAAGCTTGCAGCTGGTTGCTTCAGTAGCATGCTTAGCGCGCTGTTATTCGATACTCGAAGTCTTTGGGAACTTCAAGACCTTTTTGCAAGACGTTATTGTGCTGTGATTGTCTGTAAGCTTTTAGCAATTGAAACTACGTGAAAAATACACAGAAACAAAGAAAAGCGACTGTTGCGAAATATTCAAAGCTAAGCTATTTGAAGTGTTTCGTGTAGAATATGTGACACTTGAAAAAGAAGAGTTTTTGTATAGTTTTGAAAACGGAATCTTCAAGCAGAGAAATAAAGTTAATTTAAATATTTCTAAAACCGTGCTTGAAAGAACAACAACGATAATAATAAAGTCTAACCAATCAAATGTGAATCATCGCACGATCGTTCAGCTTGATTTTTCTGTTAGTATGCTTTTTTTTTATTAATTAAAAATTATTATTCTAATCAATTCAATAATACATGTATTATGTCATATTGTATACTACTTAAGTCACGTGCCAAAACGATATAAAAGTTAATTGGGATTTAAATTATATATAAGATTAAACGTTAATATTCTGCAAATAAAACGCTGTCAGGTGGTAGATTTTGAATGAAACTATGTTATTGCGTTCATAGAAAACCATGGGTGACTCTATAAATGTTTCGATATCTCGATTATTTAATGAAAAATTGATCTCACGATTTTTAAACTGGATAATATACATAAGATGTTTAAACCTGAAAACAAAACAATTATTTGTTCTTGATTAAATCTTCGATATCCTTTTTAAAGTACGAATTAATAGCGGGTAAGTATAAATATGTATATTTATAGTAACATCCCGCCAATTCTTAAAAATGTACAATTTATATTGTATTTACGAGATAATAAAAGGTTTTTGTAGAATACATATATTTGTATTGAGAAAACAAAACCACCATCGTGTTTAACAGAAGTGATTTGATATTCACTTCCTAATATTCCATTAAATAACCGGTAAGTTACGACATGCGATATTTATGCCTGTTATGCTATTTGTACCGTACACTACAACGATTAAAAACAATTATTTTATTGAAGTCAGGTGTTTTGCGAATTAAATGTTAGTATGCACCATGGTATCTCTTAGATAGTTCTTAACGACTCAAATCCAATAAAGCTTTAACATATTTAAATGGAAAATTACCACATACAAAATTATGTTAAACAACCAATTTGTAATTTATCGCTGAATGTCAACAAAACAAACACACATTTTATAGAGCGAAACTATTTGTTAATACCAAGAAAATGATACTTCTCGTTGAGTTTATTAGAAGATAATGCGGTCGTGCTGTGTTTGTATTTTTTAAATAAATGTTCGAATGTTTAAGCATATTTTGCTTCTAAGTTGTTTAAAAAATCCTTTCCCTTCGATTACCTGCGATTGTTTCTGTTATATTTTCTGTAGATTTTTGTATGTATTTATATAATTTATGAACATGTTTTTTATGATTAAGATTATTGGCGTGTACTTGCAGTATAGTTGCATACAGTCACCTCATCTCACTGCGTATATGTGTTTATACCATGAATTTATTTTGCCATATGAATGTATTACTGATAATGCGAATAAACCGTAAAACCCTGTCAGGCTTATCGACAGAATATTATGCGATTTTTAAGTATAACTAATTAATTATCAAGATGCTCTTCTTTTGATAATTTTTCCTCTGAGCAAACAGCAAACATTCGTTTTCATCAGATGAACATGATTGTTATTATAGTTACAATCTTTTGAAAAATGTGTCACAGAAATTGTTACACCATTATAATATCCAACGGCAGGTTTTATTAAACTTCCTCATTTCCCTTGAACTGGTTATTTTTCAACATATTGAATGAGTGATTATATTCTTATAACTTTGATTAATTTTACGAACACCACTGACTGAAACGTATCGCTTTCAGCTGTGAGCGTATTTACGTGCACTGACTGTTTTCTGGGTTTTGCAAAAGTCAAGATAATATTTTTACGAGGAAATTGCATGGCATAATGTTGCCAAATAGCATTTAAACAACCATTTGTCGGTGTATGCACACAAAGTACTGAAACAAAATGTTAATTTGTGAGTGGTGTAATTTCAAAATAAAACTGATCCACACAACTTATTGCAAATTGTGAATCGCAACTCATCGACCCTTTTTACATGTTAATGATTTACCAAAGCAGCTGTAAATGGTTATCACAACTATGAGCGGTACTTCGTTTTGTCGGACTTCGAATTGATTTTAAATTATAAGATAACTAAGATGCGCGGGTAATTTCCAAATATATGCATGCTATTTATAATTTAAATAATGGCTATTGTATTTAACGTATTTCGTTTGCAGGGAACGTATGTTGCCATCTCAGTGGTATGTCTGCTGATGGCGGCATTCATCATCTCCCTCAACGGTCTTGTCATCTTCATCATAGCTCGACAGAAAGACAACAACAGGCTTCACTTCTTCATGCTCCATCTTGCCAGAGCTGGTAACTTACTTTTGTACATACATTCCTATGTTCGGAATATAAAACAACAGTTGCATTTCCATTTAATTTACATCATATTTGAAATACTGAGCATTTACATGATAAGTGATTGTGGATGGCAGTTTGGTGTAATTATACATTGCTAATGTGTTTACAACCTATAAGAAATACCAAACGTTGCCATTAATAAGCTGTTGCAAAACGATAAAAAAAATATAAAAAGCAAAACACACTCAAAACGTGATAAATATAAACACTGATTGCTGACGGATAACATTGACACATATACTACTGGTGTTCTTCTGAAATTTAATATCGGACTTTCTAGTAATGTTGGTATTTAGACCTTTGTAGCGGCATAGTAAGCGGATTTCGCGAGGGGATATTCTATGGTATTTTACGAGGGGATTTATTCTTGGGTGACGTCATATGTTGCATTTGGCACTATTCTACGTTTGTGGTCCTTATTGTGCCCAACAACCTTCTCATCGGAATGAGCGTAGACCGATATCTGGCTGTACGGTACCCACTAAGGGCAATAACTGGTACACTGTGAAGAATAAACATACTTTATTGGCATAACATATAATCAATTGAATAATTTAGCTTCGAATACAATTATTCGATATTGTTGACTAAGTTATATTTGTGAATTTGTAATTTTAATGCCAGTTGTTTATCTTTTATTATTATATTCTCGTTTCAAGTGAAAACGTTATTTTGTGAAGAAAATAAACACACAGAACGTGCATACAATTAACATTACGTGTGATATTGTGATTTTGCGGAGAAATTATCTTTCAACTTTCAACATAGCAGGGTATCGGCCATACAAGGCCATGATTATCGGCTCATGGATAATGGCCCTCCTGATTCCTGTGTGGATGTTTCCGTCCATTATGGTACTACTTGCTCCTGTGAACTTGATTTCTCGACTGACATTTGGTGGCAGGTGTGCTACCATTGATCTTAATTATTAGGCAAAAGAAAGACATACTATTTAAGAGACAATATTATATTATATGCTTATTAAGTTTAGTTGTTTTCGCTTCAATACACACATTCCCTATAGTTTTTTTGTAAATTTGAGTATAGTTTATAAAACAAAAAAGTTGAAATTTAGAAGTTAATGAACGTTTTCAGAATAGAAATTATTGTAAACACACGCGTGTAAATGCAACTCAGCTGAAAGGCTCGCAATTCTTTAATAATTGAAGGTATTGTTATAAATGATAATGTTATTTCAGCTATATATCTGGATCACGCTGCTGCTTGTGTTCTTCATCCCATTCCTAGCTGTCTCCGTTTGCTATGTCGGCATCTCGGTAGTCGTATGGAATCATTTGCGGAACACAAAAAATCTAACGGAAATCACTGAAATGAACCCAATGTTAACAGGTATATACATATACGAAACATGTGTGTATTGATTTAACCGCACTGTGTACACATTTTTGATTAGCAACACTTCCATCAATTTCATTAATCTCGATATTACACAATTAAATGAGTATATACGGTCTTACAACATATTTTATTTTCTTAATGTCTTTCAAGTCATCATAATTGCATGCTAGTAAATTTTGTTCATGTAACTGTAATATATCAATTTTAAAATAATTGATTTAGATTGATGTAGTCAAACCGTTCAGAATGCTCGATCTTAATCAACACTTACTGTTAATTTTAATATCGTCTGTGTTGCCCAGATTCACACTGCATACACAGAGTATTTCTAGTAAACGAGGAAGTTGCTCAATCAGACTGAAATATATTTGTGTTTAATTTCAGAATCAACTTTCCCGTTACGACACAAATCCATGAACGAGGGTTTACTACCAAAAATAAAAACAATAAAGATGACTTTGATAATATGCCTTTGTAAGTTATTTTCATGCGATATTCGATCCGTAAGCGTTACTGACACTTTAACAGTTTTTTAAGCCATAGTATTGTTTGTTAAAAAATTGAAAGCAAATGGTTAGTCTTATATATATAATTTACCTTGGAAAATATCATTTGAAAACAACTGTTTCTTTTTCATATTTATTAATATTGGACTTTTATAGTAATTAATTACTAGTTGACATTTGATGAACCATGCAAAATTCATGCTATTGTATGATTTCGAAAACACATAATAATCAATCACTTTGGCATGAAGTTTAGTCAGTCGATTACAAAAATGTTGTATATTCTACTATGTAACGACACGACTGAGCTCATGTTTCAGTAGGATAATATGGTGCTTAATTAAACGAGCAAACATTTAGCGTTAACACCACAATACATTTGTTCTTAAACTATTTAGCGTTATTCATTTGCTGGCTGCCGGCTTCAGTGTTCAACACTATGGACTTATACGGCATAAATGAGCTTGACCATCGCTACTATAAGGTCCTGCAGCGCTTACATGCCCTCAACAGTGCGTGCAATCTAATGATATTCTTGTTGTTCAGCAAACACCATGCGGGTCGGCTACGTCTTCAAAAGTGACAAGATGTTATGAAAGTATCGGAACAACGATAACCACATTATGAATAGTGATGGCGTTACAAAACTGGTTCGGCACATTGAGAAAAAACAGACAATAAGACAGGCGTTACTTAAAAAAGAGACATTTAAATAGTATCCTATAACTGAATTAGAAAAAAAAACGAATACAACCAATTATGCATTTTGACAACTAAAGACAGTTCAACAACATAATCACATTGGCTGTTTTTGTATAACGACTTCCGATAGTTTGCACACATGTCTATGGCTCTTAAAACAAAGGCTGGTAACGTATCGGCCTGTTAAGGCCGAACTTACCATGTCTTATCTAGACAAAACATGTATGGTAATTTTTTTCCGACCGCTTCTTGAATATGGAGACACTGTCTTGATTACTGCTCTAAGAATTAAGCGCAGAATTTGAAGATGTACAAAATGAAGCAGCAAGAGTATGTACCGGCGCTACTAAATTGTGTAATGTTAAGTCCCTACCAAACGAAATTAAACGGGAAACACTTTTAACAAGAAAAAGTACAAGAAACACAGACTTGTTCTCTTTTACAGAATGAAACACATCTTAAGCCCCGAATACTTTTCTTATCTCATTCCAATCAATCTACAAACGTGCTACAACTTTAGAAATAACGATTCAGTACCTCTTTTGCAGACAAGAATTGAACAATTACATGCTGAACATTTCTCTTTTCAGCTATACGAGGTATGGAATGACCTTTCGCCAGACTTGCATCAATCGCAAATTTGTCACCGCGGTAATATCTATCTCAACATATTGCTTCTTTTCTATGAAATATAACAAGTATAGTGCACACTCAAGCAGGAAACTCTATCATATTATTGATATTTTATGGTAAAAATACACAAAGGGATACAACACATCTGATAGCGTCAAATGGCTTATTATCAACAACTCATTTAAGACCTGTAATGTTTAACACAACTGCTTATACTAGCAGCTAGAAATCAGTAAGTTACGGTGAATGATCAGCGCCTGGATAAATATAAATATGAATAAAAAAACTATATTTTGTGTTCAGAAAGGTAATTATCAGGCGATATATGTACATAGAAATATAAGTACCATTTTAGATATTCTACTCAACTAGTTGTGATAATTGTTAACATTTCGGTCTCTGATTACATAGTAGCACTTAATAAATGTCCGTCATTTTGTAATGAATATTTTACGCAATGAATAATGATTACAAATGTTTCTCTCCTATTTGCGAGTGTCGTTAAGGTCGACGTTCAATTCTTAAGGTTTATTGTTAAAACAGACCGATGCAGGTGTTTCCGTCATACATTATAGTTGTAAAGTGTTGATACCAAGTGTGTATCATCATTTTGTCAAGACAGTCACCTGAAACACTTTGCTAGGGGATATGTAGCTTGATAATATAAAGCAATAAAACAATATATGTATATTTTTTCTCGAGTATACTCATTATTTTCTTGGGACGTACTCAATTTGAAATATTGAATGTATTTAATGGAAATCTTGTCAAATTCCGAATACCTTGATTATGCAACCATTTGTTTTTCAAACGTTATGCGTAATTATTTAAGATATATTTTACAATTGGAAACATAAAGTCACAAGCTGATGCTAAATTTTAAAATGACAATTTAATAAAAAATGTAAACCATTTATTTTAAACAACACCTAGGATATTATGCACTTTAAGGCATGAACAGATATTCGGGGCACTTTTTATTCATTCTCCTTGTTCGACGTTTGGCAAACCTAGTGACTTGACAGTTAAAAAATATTGCGTAGTTTTGTAATGTTTCTCTTTTTGTCATTTAAAAAAGTAGAGCATTATACTCATATGAATTTTATCAATTAAACATTGGATGGTATGTCGCCATTCAATGACATTATATTGTGACCCGTTGACTGAGTTGCGTTCTCTAACAAAATAAATTAGAACAACTTATGTACCATCAGAAGAGCAGGCATGTAACATACGCAAAGTGTTACACTACGTTTTGCCCAATATAGGCTATGCGTAGTCATGTATATCGTCGTGCGAAGTAAAGATAAATCAGTGACAACGTCGGCTTGTCCAGAATGCTAGCCAGGATCTTGGAGATCGCACATGCGTCTGCGATCGGCCCAACGCAATAATTCCGGAGATTACATGGAAACATGTCCTGGATAAAACTGTGGCTTATGAGTTGATTTCAGTTATCTGAGTGAGATGTCGGTCACATGGTAGGTAATGGTTAATATCACCGATGACGGAACTGACTTAATTGGAAAAGCTCACAAATTTCGTCATGTTTGTTAAGTTTGTCATTAAATGCTTTAGTTTGATAAATGAGAAGATCGGAGCTGACGAGATCTTGTATAAAACAAGAATACAATTGAATAAATTAAAAGTTACCGATGTTTGACAATATATGACACTGTAATGTTAAGTGTTAGGCCACTGAATAAAACGTATTGCTTTCTTTCATGTAAATATTTGTGTTCAGTGACTGTTCAATAGGTATTTGCATCTTCTTGGGAGTAAAGCCAATCAATAAAACTAAATGACAATCTAATTGTACCTGGCAACACACGACAAAATGCTTCAATGTCGGTGTGTGTACGGATTAAACTATTTAAACATAATCACAACACATGTATTGTTTCATAACACAACACATTGTACGCATCATATAAATGTAATGTGGTATATAACTTTCCAACAGTATTTAAATAATGATTAGCAAATACAAGCTGTATATTGGTGTACGCTAATATCTGAAAGTTATCGGTACATTGTTTTTATTGAGTGTCCATACGTTGATTTACTCGAGTATGTTTGTGTTCATGGTAACACATACCTGTCGGTAATAGCGATGTTGGAAATGGCAATTGTATTTCACAAGCGATTCTATGACATGGGTCGCTTGTGGATATCACCTTGACACGTCTACTGACGGCTGCAGTTATTCCATCTATCAACTATCACATGATCTTTATCATAACCCGACAGAAAGGCACAAATAGACTTCACTTTGTCATATTCCATCTTGATATTGCTGGTAAACCTCATTGGCATGCACCTGTATATCAATTGCAAAAAGAATACAAGATAAGTATTGATGCAAAGCATCAAAGGGCGTCGGGAATTTAAATGTAAAAGGCACTCAATGAAGTTACATGGAACGATTTTTTTTCTAACGTAAATATTAATATATTGGCCGATTATTTTGAACAAAATATAAAAAAGATACTGGTATCACCAATTTCTATGATTTTGTGTTATAATCCCCAGATAACCATTATTTATGATGTGTTAAAACCCACAAATAACCATTATCTATGATTTTGTGTTGTAACTCCCAAATATTTCATAGTTCATTTTATTTACATTGGTTTTCTTGTTTTTTTTTACTGGTATCCGTGTGCAGTTTTCATTAATGGAACAGAACTGTGTAGGTTTAAAAAAATCTGCTTCATCTTGTAAGCGTAATTTCATATTTTTCTCAACTTCAAGGGGAGATGATTCTAAACTTATTCTAACGTTGCTCATTTACGATAGGGGTTGAGTACTCATTGATATGAAAACACTGTACAATTTTGAGGAAAAAAAAACGAATGAGAAAAAAAAATGAAAGAAAACTGTAAATTGTATAAAGAAGCTGCATTGTACAATACTTTGAAATTCAGTAAAAGGTCATAATAGATTTATTGCTCCGATATTCATCATTTTTAGTAGGGTTCGAGTAATACTGATATAAAAAACACTTAATAAGTTTGGAAAGGTTCAGACGAAAGTTGTGAAATCTTTTAAACAAGTGGAAATTATTTATTTTGTCAAATTTAATAGAAAAAAATCTGGACTTATTGTCCCGATGTTTCTCATTTTAAATGAGGTAAAAATGCTTAATGATATGAAGACACTGTAAGTTTGGAAAGAATCTGATAAAAAATATTGACATAGTCACCTATCAAGCAGTTTTTCACTTTTATTTTTATATTCAAAGAGACATAATTCTGGACGTATGGTCCGATATTGCTCATATAGAGTTGGGTTGGGTCTTCATTGATAAAAAAACCTGTGAAAGTTTGGGAACAATCGGATGAAAATTTCGGACTTCGAACAAGGCTTTAAAAGTTTCTCAAATTCTAAGGAAGATAACTATGGACGCAATGGTCGGATAATGCTAAAGGGCCCATACCACCTGGATAGTAATACGTGTCGCGCTTCGCGCTCTATATGTGGTTCTTAAAAAACAACTCCGAGGAGTGCTTGACTCTAGGGCAACGGGTTGCTGGGACACAGCTCCTCCGTGATAAGCGGCTGCTTCCTTTATCGCAACTCATTGTTACAATCAATAATACGTGTCGCGCTTTGCGCTCTATATGTGGTAGGGATATGCCTATTATAGACAACCATAAAAATACATGAATAATAGATGTGTTGTTTGCATTTATTTGTTAATATAAAACACGTGTTTTTTATAAAGATATTTAAGTGATGTAAGAAATTTTAATTAACGTTGTCACTACGTTGCATCCATTAATTTTAATATAAATGTCCAATTGTAGTAAAATGGCTTTTAAAATGTCTACATAAAATAAAGCTTTATTATATATATTAACCTGACTGAACAAATTGTCAGCCGCCGAACTGTTCCGTTCGTGCCGGAACTCGGGATGGAACCGGCTTTAGATGACTGTTGCGTAAACGACTAAGTCTAACGCTCTCCCAACTGAGCTATTCCGACTGACATTCACTTATGTACTGCTATTTGGTGAAGTTGTGTAAAGCGATCGTTATTATATGTCTATTAACAAACTATATATATATATATATATATATATATATATATATATATATATATATATATATATATATATATATATGAATAACATGGACAAAGAACAATATTGTTACTAAATCTGTATGCGATGACTTTCAAGTAAAAACAATGTGGTTAATGTGATCGATCGTACGTACATAAGATAGAAACGTTAAATTTTAAATGTAAACTGATTTACTAATTTCGCATAGTAAATGAAGTCATTATGATAATTTGAAACTGGATTTTGCCTTCGAAAAATGTCATCAATGTGTTGATAGGGATTGCCATAAAAAAGCTCTGACAAGATTTACACTAAGTGCTCATTCATACATAATTGAAATTTGTAGATACAATAACATTGTTAGGTGTAGCAATTCAATGGTTGCATCGACATATCTATTATTATGTGTATGTCTTATATATGTTCATTAACGCTGGAATTTATAAATTAAAACAAGAAATGTGACCATGCCAAGAAACACGATTTTACACTTTTTAACATTAATTAAGTTTGATAGCAATGTCTTAATTTAAGCTACAAATACACAATATTATAACACAATAGATCCATGCAATATCACGTAATTCAGCAGAAACCTTTTTTTTTAATTTTAAGTTTTTTACTTAAGAATGACCTTGACCAAAAGGACCCCAAATGCGATCCCGCCATAGGACTGCATGTAAGCTACTTACAAACACAATGACAGCACAATCGTCCACCCGCACAAATTAGCCAAATTTCGGGTACATGCGTTTTTATTACAAACGCGTGTTTTGTACAGGTTACATAGCACATAAGAAGAAACATTCCTCAGTAAAAACATGCGACTTATTTTTCTTTTTTGTTTCTTTTATAATTTTGTTACTGTCACACTTTCTTGTACGTCATTGATTTTCGTTGTGACTTATAGGCCCATTGTGCCGGCTGTTATATTTTTGTTTTGACATTTAGCTTTGTATGTATGCATATGCAAATGTCAAGATAATAAACAATAAGTTATAATCTATTAAGCTAATTTTCTTTCTTACTATTTAACAAACACATAGTTTATTGGGAATATAGAATTTTCACGTTTGATTTTTGGGACGGGCGCTAACACATTGGCCCATATTCCTCAAAAGTATGGAATCTTTTTCGAAAATACAACAGAGTCTACTTACGTGTCAAATTGTGTACTAATAGCAAACACAACATGTTAATAATTAAAAACTGAGAAACCAGTTAAGCTGATTACGCTGACAAATCCCCGTTGACCGAAAGTTCGAGAAAAAAAAACACGCTAGTGGCGTCAGTGTATTTATTGACGAAATAACTATTTTTAATGTGTTCAACTCTGGGTCAAGTAACAAGGGATTGGATCCATCACTGTTAGTTGTAAGATAATTTTTATTTAAAACACCTACATTTAACTGTGTTATCAATTATTTAAAACTTATGATTCAAATTGAAAAAGAAATAGCCCTAAACAATAATACACTTCATATATTTGAACATCAATGGAAACATCTTAAACTTTCATTACAATATAAAGAAGTGAATCTCCAGCTGCTGGAGCAGTATTGAATTTTCATTAAAAACAATTAGTTGGTCCTTTATTTAAGGCAAGTGACCGATTGCCCAAACAGTACAAAACAGCACAATACAGCGCAATACAAACCAATATAAACACAAAATATGAATAAAGCTGGGGTCACCGCCTTGGAACGGTCAATGCAAAGCATTGGGGGTTTAAGTCCAGTTTGCTTTTTTCACACACTTTATGCAACTCATCTTTTTCATATTTTTTTCTGTTTTGTTTTAAACACTTTCGAAAACAACCAAAGAAACAAAAAAAAAACATATAAACTTTTCATTTTTTTAATCGAAAGGAAACCACAAGGTCAAAAAAAGTATATATTAACATATCTTGTATAGTTTAATTGTGGCGCTGCGAGTGACCTCTAACCCGTTATTTTTGTTGCCGAAAATAGTGTCCAAACTGATCAGGTGGTTTAAGGTTGTTTACGACTCTAGTACAAATGGGGATATAAGATACAATAGCATACATTCTTGCTGTTTCGTCCTATATCATGGGGTAATCAAAGTCCTTATTAAGAAAACAAATATATACGTTTTAACAGTGTATATACATATACTTTTTCAACCATTTAATTAACAGGATTCACTTGACAAGCACGCAAAATACCCATAAACACACCCATCTCTACCTCCACACACAAAAAACTTACCCCATCCAACCACATACATATCATCACACCCAAACACCAAATCCACCCCAAATCAGCGACACATACAATGTATAAAGTCAAACGAACTTTAAAGCTATGATAATCGCTGGTGTATGGAATGATATTTAGGTAAACATGACATCATTTATGGTTAATAATTAGATTATGACTGATGTTTATTCAGATATGCTTCATGAAAATTCCAACATGGTTGTTGTCTTTTTGTTTATACTTGATGATTGTTGCAACATGCTTGGTGACTATCCAATGTTTTTGTGTTCATTATTCCTCATTAATGATTGAATAACACATAATTTCACTGTCATAAAGTTTACTTTTAAATTATAACACACGTGATGAAAATGTACCAGTCATAATGAAACCAATCATAATCGGTGTTGTAACTAAACGCCATTAACAACGGCAGTTAGAAACTGACAGTAAGCAGAATGCAACTAAGCAGAGTGCATGTTAACAAATATATTTCTGCAGGTGCCGCCATTTATTTTCCGTACGCTAAATAAATTACTTTTCGGAAAAAAGAGAAAACATCCGAACCATTCTGAAAACTATAACGAATAAACTGAATAAGTTCCATTTGTTTTATAATCTATATTAAACTAAATACATTTATTTTTGCCATTAAGACAGTGGGCCCACTGGGTACACAATGCATTGACTGTCGTGATTTTGCAGTTGGTACTCCAGAAAATATGTTTTTATTCAGAACATAACGGAGCTCATGTGATTGAAGTGTTGCCCTTCCTTAGTTCAAATAAGTACAGTAGATGTAATCTAGCGATGCACATTGTATATGGAACTCATATTTATAAACTAGCCCTACCCCCATTGCCACATACCTGTGCGTGTAACTTTCAGATTTCTTTAGTCTGTTTACCAGGCTATAAATACAATGTATATAAACACATATTTATCATTTTATGATTATCTCATCTCTGTGGTATATAGTGAAACCTGGAATGTACAAGTACTCGTGTCTACTATAACTATCGTACCCTCGTTGATAAAACAATTGGCTACAACCAACTATACAATTATCATAGAACAAATTTGTCAATCAATTTGGATTTATTTTAAACAAATTTTATATAAACAGGCCCTGCAAGGGTGGTGTCGCGGGCCTCGCCACCTGGGCCGTGCTACCGAGCTCCCGAGGCGTGAATGCTGGGCTGATTCTCGCGGAGCGCGGCTGAACGGCGATAGTAGCCGGGACTCCTTTATGGTAAGGGTGGTCTCGCGGGCCTAGTCGGGCTACCGAGCTCGCGAGGACTTATCGCCGGGCTGTCTAGCTCTGGACCAGTGAGACCGTTTGTCTCGGCCTGGGACCGCGGACACCCTGCCGAACACGGCGGACGGCGCCAGCGTACGCGGCCGGAGGGCCTCGTCTCAGCGGTGGCTTTTTGAAGGTCTGCTGTTGGCCGATAATCTATCGGTGGCTGCGGTTTCCGTGTATCGGCAAAGGCAACAGGCCCGATTAGCGGATAGAACCTTGTTTGGGACAGTACCGATTGAGACGAAAGCATTATATGGGAGACAAAAATGCTTTTTTTCTCTCGCGACGTGCCTACTATCACGGGAAGAAACTGATCGTCACGGGTCGGTGTTCGAGAGCAAGAACAAAGGGCGTTTGTACAGCGCCGGGGTCGACAAGCCTGAGGAACCACCTGGCAAAGGCAAGAAGCTCGGCTGCCGAAGAGGCTCGCAGTGGTCCCGGTCGCTTATACACCGGCCAGCGGGGAGAAACCACCGGCCTGCCACAGGCTGTACGAACGTGACTAAAACTAGTCGGTCCCGAGACGCTCACAGTCAGACACGGCGTCCGTGCCTCCGATATGGAGAGCCTTGTCGTGGCCTCCCAGCTCGGCGCGGTCTTTGAACCTAGCCAGGTGGCGTTTGCAGAGAATCGGCCGCCTCTTGCATAGCGCAGCTTCCTAATGGGTGGGTGAGTCGGTCGGTAGGCCGGCCGGCTGGCCAAGCGTCCCTTCGGCGAAACGAGCGCGGTGGCTGCAGCCAACGTACGAGCACGTCACGGGCGACTTACAGTTGTGATAATACACATGTATTTTTAAGTTTCTTTTGATCCCATGCAAGTTACCGAGAAACAGCTCCCAACAAAAACGAATGGCGGACGGATGGAACACGCTAAAACAATAACCCTCCGCCTTA